>NW_022436962.1:16591760-16713226 GCF_009761245.1 Sapajus apella | reverse complement strand
TATATACATATATACACATATATACATATACATATATACACATATATACATATACATATATATACATATACATATATACTATATATGTATATATATACTATATGTGTGTGTGTGTATGTGTGTGTGTGTGTGCATATATATATATATATATATATATATAACTGAAGAGGCTGTCCCTAGATGTTTCATTTTAACTTTAATTTTGATGACCCTGGTCTCTATTAGATGTCTTCAAGGACCAACCTGTTCAAGGAGGAAGCTGAATCCCAAGATATTAACAAACAAACAGTGAGTCTAACTGCAAATGCCAGCGAAGATTAACTGTGCTAATATTTTAATTATTTAATCAATTACTTAAATATTAGCTAACTGTGCTAATATTTTTCTTGGGGTAATCGCTGTTTTCGTTAAGTCTCTGGTGATACAGTTCCATAAATTTTGGCTCACAAGTCAAACCCTATTTTTCCAATAAGCCCTATTATTTTTATACTGCAATCTTTACAAATCACAAAGTATTTCAGAGATGCATATATGGATGTTATAGCAGAAATTCCTGTATTGTGTTGGGTTCCTATTTCCTTCTCAGAAGCCCTGATATGACCACTGTGATACTCAAAAGAAAACATTCCTAGAGATCATTTTAAGTAAATTATTTTTCTCCATTTCACCTTTAAAATATCCATAAGTTTTTTCAACTCTCAATTATCACCTCTATTCTATTAATTATTCTTATTTCTAGAAACTTACCTTTAGTTTTCTCATTTTGCTCCATCCTGGATTGGTTGCTCTCTGGGACTGTTCATAGCTGTTGTCCTCAGGCACGATTAATTTTTTCTTGGATCCCACATTTTTTCCCCTTGTTTTAATTATTTTTATGCACTGAATATATTCTCTGCTGAAGAAACATCTCACAATAGAGTACAAAGGGCATACTTTTGAATCTTTGCATATCTTAAAATGCTCAATTTCTCTCACTTAACTGAAGTTTGGCTGGGTACAGGAATCTAGGTGCAAAACATTTTGCCTCTGAATTTTTAAGGAATTGATCCATTATCTTCTAGCACTCAGTGTTTCTGTGTAAGAATTATCATGCCACACAATTTTTATTTCTGTTTGTTTTTTTTTTTTTTCTGAAAGGTTTTAAGATCTTTTAAAATTCTTTTCTTTTTTTCTTTTGTTTTTTTTTGAGATGGAGTCCTGCCCTGTCACCCAGCCTGGAGTACAATGGCCCAATCTCAGCTCACTGCAACCTCCACCTCCCAGGATCAAATAATTATCTTGCCTCAGCCTCCTGAATAGCTGGGATTATAGGCACCCGCCACCACACCTAGCTAATTTTTCTATTTTTAGTAGAAGTGGGGTTTCACCATGTTGGCCAGGCTGGTCTTGAACTCCTGATCTTGTGATCCGCCTGCCTCGGCCTTCCAAAGTGCTGGGATTATAGGCGTGAGCCATTGTGCCTAGCCTTTTTTTATTCTTAATGTCCCAAAATTTCACACTGGTGTCTAATCAAGGTTCTGCTTATTCAGTATGCCTGGAACTTGGTATCTTTTTCCACTTGAAGAATCTGGGAAATTCTCTTATATTAACTCTTTGATAAGTTCTCACTTCTATTTTTACTATAGTTGACCCTTGAACAATATGGGGGTTAGGGATACCAGCTCTTGCACAGTCAAAAATCCATGTATAAATTTTGACTCTCCCAAAACTTAACTACTAATAGCCTACTGTTGACCAGAAGCTTAAGCAACAACATAAACAGTCAATTAAAACATACTTTGCGTGATATGTATTATATACCGTATTCTTACAATAAAGTAAGCTAGAGAAAAGAAAATGCTATTTTAAAAAGTCATAAGGAAATGAACATATACTTACTATTCATTAAGTGAAAGTGGATCATTATACAGGTCTTCATTCTCATCATCTTCATACTGAGCAGGCTGAGGAGGAGAAAGAGGAAGGACTGACTGGGCTTGCCATCTCAGGGGAGGCAGAGGTGAAGAAAATCCACACCTAAATGGTCCCACACAGTTTAAACCCATGTTGTTCAATGGTCAACTGTATTCTCTATTTCAAGAATTCCTATTAATCAAATGTTGGGCCTCTGGAATGGAATTAGTATTGGGTAGCTCTTCTATGTTCTCTAAATTCTTCCATTAAGAAAAAACCCTTTCTTAGAAATTTCTTCAGTTTTATTTATTGAGCTTTTTATAAAGCTATTTATTTATTTATATTTTCTAGCGTAGAGACAGGGTTTTACCATGTTGGCCAGGCTGGTTTTGAACTCTTGACCTCAGGTGATCCACCCGCCTCAGCCTCCCAAATTGCTGGGATTACAGGTGTGAGCCACTGTATCCGGACTTACCTTAGTGATTATATATATATATATATATATATTTTTTTTTTTTTTTTTGAGACAGAGTTTCACTCTTGTTACCCAGGCTGGAGTGCAATGATTCGATCTTGGCTCACTGCAACCTCCGCCTCCTGGGTTCAAGCAATTCTCCTGCCTCAGCCTCCTGAGTAGCTGGGACTACAGGCGTGTGCCACCATGCCCAGCTAATTTTTGTATTTTTAGTAGAGACGGGGTTTCACCATGTTGACCAGGATGGTCTTGATCTCTTGACCTCGTGATCCACCTGCCTCGGCCTCCCAAAATGCTGGGATTATAGGTGTGAGCCGTAATAATATTTTTAAATCTCAAGAGCTTTTTCCTACGGTTATTTCTTTTGTGCATCAGCTTTCTTTCATTTTTAAAGGCAACATATTCTTTACTTTTTCTCAATATATTTATACATTTTTGAATGTGTCTGTTCTATTTACTGTTCCCAGGTGAGAATCAGAATCCCTCTGATTTTGCCAGCTTCTCAGGAGCTCCAGCAGGCTCCTTACCTCCTTCTTCATGGACATCCTCTAGTCAGCGGCATTCTAAACTCTGCCTCATCAACGGTCGTTGCTACATCCACTTCTGTTTTGCAAACAATTGTCAAAAATTCTTGTATGTTTGTTTCTCTCGTGCATTGTCCTTTTGATGTGAGTTTATATATGTTATTTTCTTTAATGAGCTCTCATGGAGAATACGCATCTGTGGTCATTTTAACATCTTATAAGAAAGGTTGGCACCTAGAGTTTTAGCAGCGCTGCAGGCCCCTATGACCAGAAATGCAACTGACTATAAAGTTTCCTGATGTCTTTTGTAACTAAAATTTCAGAGCTGTTTTGACTAGGTTGGTTGCTTTTAGGACCAATATACAAGTGTCTTAAGACTTTTGAGAAGTAAGGCCCTACTGCAAACTCTTCCACCAGGTAACCTTGGACAAAGAGCTTCACACCTTGGAGACACTATATTCACTACCCTATTTAGAACACCCCAGGCTCAGTTTGGGGTTAATGAGAAAACGGTGCTAAAGCAAATCAAACTGCTCTGAGATTAGCATTCCAAGATGTGAGACCTGTTTATCAGCCACCTAGACTGTATGGTGTCAAATGACAGAAATCAGCCTGTCTGGCCAGGTGGAGAAGTGAGTTACTGCCCTGGACTTTTTTCTTGCCTGTAGGTATAAGTTGCTGCTCCGTTTGATTGGTTTATAGGACAGGGCTGGCTGCAGCAGCAGAGCTCTGTTGATTAGTGAATCAGACCACCTTCCCTTATGCAGTCTGAAACCACCACTCTGCTTGTCCACATTAACCTTGCCTTGTACTTTTCACCAGTTGCATAACCTTGCCCCCTGGGTGCTTATGAACTCTGTCTCCAGTAGTTTAAACACTGGCTTGTGTTTTATGCTGAAAAGACTACAAAGTCTTTGTCATTGACATCAGCCATTTTCAGCCTCAAGAATTCACACTTGTCCCAGTTGTTTTAACATGTAACTCTAAGGTAAACCTACCTGCTTCCAGGTGGCTGAAATCACCATTTTGATTCCTTAGTAACTTATCAAGTCAGATAAAGCTGTCACGGTCGTGGTGAGAATGTCCTTGCCTTAGCCTGGTCTTCCCCAACAAAACTGGAAACAAATAACAACCCCCAAAACCTTCCTTCACTGCCTCAGCACCAAGTCCAGAGCCATGCATGCGACAATTGGCCAGGAAATGTTTGGCTCATCTGGATGGTGTGGTAGAGGAGGTCTGGCTTACATGTCAAGAGGCTGGATTCTGCCCCTAAGTTTTTTGCAGACCTTGGCTTTTTATATGTAAAATGAAATTTTTAAGGCATCACCCTGTGGCCATGGAAACCATACTTCACACAACAAATTACACCGAATACAAGCTGGGAGCTGGTTTGCTCAGTGGTGGAATACGGAAAGGGAGCTGAAGAACCCGTCCAGTTGGGATCACCTCAACTTCCTCACCTCAGCGGCCCTCAAAGAGCTCCTTGGAGAACAGTTTGACCACCTCTGGATAAAACCTTTTAGGTCTCTCTTTCACCCCTAATATTGGTCTAGAACAAATTGAAGAAGGTGTGTGATCTGTTTAGGGTGGCAAACTATCCTGGTTTGCCTGGGACCAAGGAGTTACCTAGAATGCAGGACTTTCAGTGCTAAAGCTAGTCCAGGCAAACTGAGGTGGTTGTTCACCCTAATGGAGATTAAAGAACAGATTTGGCTGGTTTGGGAGAGAATCCCTTAAGGTTGGAATGATGAGGTTGACCCCCAGTGATTCCCACCTCCCAGCATTCATGCCTTTGTGTAACCTCCTCCCTTTAAGTGTAGGTAGGACCTGTGGCTTCCTTCTAACCAATAGAAGATGACACAGATGATGGCTAGCACTCCTGTGATTAGGGTGGGTTATGAAAACTCGTGTTAGTAGACTAGAGCTGGAACTCTTCCTGAAGGCTTGATGATATAAGCAATCATGTTGGAAAAGAAGCTGTGTGTGGTCTTCAGCCCCCAGCCCACAAAAAGCAAGAGCGCTCCATCATACAGCCACAGGGAAATGAATTATTCTAACAACTTGAATGGGCTCGGAAGTAGACTCTTCCCCAGTAGAGCCTCCAGATGAGAACATGGCCTGGCTGAAACCTTACTTGCAGTCGTGTGCAACCCTGACTAGAGGACCCTGTTAAGTTGTGCCTAGACTACTGACCTGTGGAAACTGAGATAATAAATGCCTGTTGTTTTCAAGGTATTAAGTGTGTGGTGATTTGTTACCCAGGAGTCAAAAACTTTACAAGGTGTTTTCAAACATTTTGATAGGCCTGTGTTAGCTCCTCCAGGAAATGGTTACTGTCACTGCCTTACAGCAATGTGGTCTGCTCCTGGCATCCCTACCAAGAAAGTGGCAGAGCCAGTGGGTGTTAAGGCCAACCTCTTGCCCTGATTCTCTGCACCAGGGCCACCTCCTCTTTAAGCCATGTTCAATGCTCCATAGAGAAGCCACACAGAATCTGTGAGTGACTTCCTTGTTCACCGACTAAGATTCTAAGAGAATCAGGTTTTAAAAACAGGTCACTTCTGGCTAGAATCACCTTCCTTGTACAGCAGTGACCAGCTCACATTAGAATGTTACATTTATTTTTAATAAATTATAAAGTCAGTAGTTAAAAATCACCGTTCAAAATGATTTTCTTTCTTTTTGTCTCTTTTTTTCCTTCCCTTTCTCCCTTTTCCTCCTCCCCCTTTATTTGTACTCATTTCTCTTGTTCAGATAAGTTGGTAAAAGGATTAGAACATGCATCATTGTACCAAATTGGTCTAATGGAAATGAGGACTCTGCTACTAGCAATGCAGGTAGGACATAAAATAGGATAATTGACAGTTTTCACATTGCAGGCCAACCTCAGAGTTCCTCTGTTTGACTGGCCTGACCCCATCTCAGTGTGATTATCCATTTTAGAATTTAGTGAGAGAAATAGAACAAGGGTGGTGCAGAAGTCTAATATGCCCACCTGTGGAAGCCACAGCACGTAGGAGTTGCCAGAGCCCCTTCCTAGCGCCTTGCCACCATACACCTTAGACTGAACATCCCCAGGCAATTGACTTGGTCTCAGGTTAGCATATATTATCAGTAGCTGTCCTGGACACTCTGAGCTTAGGAACAACATTGCCAGCAATTCCAAGCTGTTTCTAGTTGGAGAGGATCAGGGAAGCATTCTCCTGAGAAAGCATGCACAGAGACTTCACTTTCACGTAAGAAACCACCTGACTTCTCAATTATAGGGCAGCTGGTGCCACAGGCAATAGGAATGAGATAGCTTCAAAACCATAACTTTTGTGCTGCCAATGCCCAGGTGCAAAGGCAAAGTAGCTCTAGAGCTCAAATATTAGCTATTTACATTGAAAACTAATGGATGTATTGATACTCTCTGTCACTCAAAAAAGCGATTTGAAATGAACATTATAGTATGCTAATCCGTGGGCCTGGCCAGCCAACTTTTTTTCACAATATGGTACAGGAATATTTGGCATTTATTTTCGGGGTTGGTGTTTTCATACAGCTGCATAAGATAGGTCATCACTGCACAGTCTTAATAACGGAGAGAAGTCATACACACACACATTCACACATGCACTCACACGCTCTGAAAAATCTCAACAGTTAAACTGCTCTGTGGCCTACTGACTGTAGAACTAGATAAAATACCAAATTTTTTGGTGGGAGGCCTTGTAGCATATTAGTAAAAGCTAAGAATAAAAACATGGATAATTATTCTATGTACCCCATTACCAGCCATTCTCATGCAGTCGTTCTCATCATTTGAATGAACTACTGTCTTAAATGATATCTTTGGAAACCAAATCTATGTGAGATCTAATGAGGCTATTTCATGACAGTTACCAAAAACAATGGGAAGAGAAGTGGAGCCGGAGACCCACAGCCATTGAGCCACCCTAAGGAAAGGCTGTGGGCTGTGTCATCTGGTCAACTCCTTTCATCTTCAGCCTCCTTGAAAATGGTGCACATATGTAATTTCTAAAGAGAATGTAAATTAGCAATAATCACTTTTGTCACTTGCTGAATCCTGGGCTTTATATAGATAACTGACCGTCATTTCCCTTGGGTGTTCTTTTTTCCCATTTGGAAGATGGGTATCTTTAAAGTGTTTTGCTATTTTAAGGCCTCAAACATTTCCAGCACTTGCACAGGGTTGCTGTGAGCCTTGACTTATTTACAGAGAGATGCTGAACTGAGATAAGGCTACTTAATAATCCACCAGTTCTTGCTAAACACAATTTCTTTCCACATTTCTCAGTGAAAGCCAAGAGTGAGCACTCTTTCGTGGAAGCCTTAGAAGACTGTTACCTTATTTTTCTGGAGAAGGCTACTTGAACCTCGAGTTATGCAGAATGGCTTCAAGGAATGGGTTTTGACATTGGTTAGTGGCTAGTTTTCAAAGACTACAATTTAAGATAAAACCCACAAAAGGGTATTAAATTGTCAAATTTTCATCCTTAAAATAATCTTGCAATATAAATAATATTATCATTCCCTAAATTAGTAAGGAAAATAGTACGGAGGTTCCTCAAAAAAACCAAAAATAGCCAGATGCAGTGCCTCACATCTGCAATCCCATCACTTTGGGAGGCCAAGGCAGGAAGACTGCTTGAGTCCAGGAATTTGAGGCCAGCCTGGACAACATGGCAAAACCTTGTCTCTATAAAAAATCGAACATACTGGCTGTGGTGGCATATGCCTGTAGTCCCATCTACTTTGGAGACTGAGGTGGGAGAGTCACTTGAGCCTGGGAGGTCAAGGCTGCAGTGAGCCATGATCTTATCACTGCACTCCAGCCTGGGTGACAGTGACCAGAGTGATACCCTGTCTCATAAACGAGCAAACGAACGAACAAACCCTGAACTAGAAATAGAAATATCACATGGTCCAACCATCCTACTGCAGGGTATATATGCAAAGGAAGCATAATCAGTATGTCCAAGAAGTATCTGCACTCCCGTTTTTATGGCAGCATTATTCACAATAGCCAAGATATGGTGTCAGCCTAAAAGTCCATCAATGGAATAACAGGTAAAGAAAATATGGTGTATATACACAATAGAATATGATTTAGTCTTTAAAAAGAAGGAAATGCTGTCATTTCAGACATGATGAGCCTCAAGGACACTATGTCAACTGAAACAAGCCAGGCACAGAAAGACAAATACTGCATGCTCTCACTTATATGTGAAGTGTGAAAAAGTTGAAGTCACAGAAGTGGAGGGTAGAATGATGGTTACTAGGGGCTGGGGTGGGAGAGGGGAATTGAGGAGATTAAAAATAATACTATCATATTCATATTACATAAAAGAAAATTTAAGATCAAATTTCTCACCTGTGGCAGAACCAGTATTATAACCCAGGTCAATCTGACTCACTTATATCACATCAGCTACTCCCACTTCCCTCATCATGCCATCAACCCACAGTGCCATAGGGATCTGGATGGAAGAGGTGGCAATCTTTTGCCAGCAGGTGCAGTAAATAATTGAGGCTCGAAGTTAATTCATTTGTCAAAATGTATATTAAGCTCTTACTATGTGTCAGGCACTGGGCTAGGACTTGGGAAAATAAGGGTAAGTTATCGTCGGCCTTGAAGGAGTTGCTTGTCTAAAGGCTTAGACTAGAAACATCAATCAATGATAATCTACAATTAATCAACAAGGCAAAGGATTAACTTTTTCTATCTTAGGCTTACACACACACACACACACACACACACACACACACACACACACCATTCAGGTGAAATCTTTGTGACACCTTTTCCTCTTTAAAACCACACTTGGATTTGCTGCAATCTGCATAAAGTAAAATTAATGAATGGGGAAAATTTTGCTCTCTGCATGATCTTACCTGTGGATGAAGAAGGAGTTCATCTTCCACACTTTCCTAACAAGCACTGGAGGCTTTTAAGATTGCAGTGGAGTGACAGAAACCTTTAGGATGAAATGAGAAGTTTATTCTCAATTACCAATCCTTGATAGAATAGGTCCTGCTGCAGAGATGACACAAGCAAATGGAAAAACATTCCAAGCTCATGGATAGGAAGAATCAATATCATTAAAGTGGCCATACTGCCCAAAGCAATTTATAGATTCAATGCTATTCATTGAGATTCTTCATACAACTAGAAAAAGCTATTTTTAAATTCATATGGAACCAAAATGAGCTGAATAACCAAGGCTATCCTAAGGAAAAAAAACAAAGCTGGAAGCATCATGCTACCTGACTTCAAACTACAGGTATTGATCGACTTACCACCTATGCAACTTATGACCATTCGACTTTACAGCCATAATCGCTAGCCATGACTGCTCCACGTCTGGCAGCGCAAACATTGCCCAGCTGGGCGTATGACAGTGTGGACCAGGTTCCAGCAGCACTACCATCTCCGCGTGCACCATTTCAACTGTATATATAGCCTACTCAACTTACGATCAAATCGTGTTATGACCGGTCCGTGGTCCCAACCGTGGTCGTAAGTTGAGCACTAGCTGTATACTACAGGGCTACAATAACCAAAACAGCATGATACTGGTAGGAAAACAGACACATAGACCAATAGAACAGAATAGAAAACTCAGATAAGACCACATACCTACAACTATCTGATCTTTGACAAACCTGACAAAAGCCATGGGGAAAGGATCCCCTATTCAGTAAATGGTGCTGGGATAACTGGCTAGCCATGGGAAGAATATTGAAATTCGGCCCCTTCCCTACACCATACACAAAAATTAACTCAAGATGGATTAAAGACTTAAATGTAAAACCCAAAACTATAATACTCTTGCAGACAACATAGGCAATACCATTCAGGACATAGGCACGGGCAAAGATTTTATGACAAAGATATCAAAAGCAATCACAACAAAAGCAAAAATTTACAAATGGGATCTAATAAAACTAAACAGCTTCTGCATAGAAAAAGAAACTATCAACAGAGCAAACAGATAACCTGAAGAATGGGAGAAAATTTTTGCAAACTATGCATCTGACAAAGGTGTAATATTCAGCATCTATAAGGAACTTAAACAATTTGCAAGCAGAAAACAACAACCCCAATAAAAAGTGGGCAAAGGACATGAACAGACACTTTTCAAAAGAAGACAAACATGCAGCCAATAACCATATGAAGAAAAGCTCAACATCACTGATCATTAGAGAAATGCAAATCAAAACCACGATGAGGTACCATCTCACACCACTCAGAATGGCTATTACTAAAAAGTCAAAAAATAACAGATGCTGGTGAGATTGTGGAGAAAAGGAACATTTTTACACTGCTGGTGGGAGTGTAAATTAGTTCAACCATTGTGGAAGACAATGTGGTGATTCCTCAAAGTCCTAAAGACAGAACTACCATTCAACCCAGCAATCCTATTACTGGTCATATGCCAAAAGGAATATAAATCATTCTAAATAAAGACACATGTACATGTATGTTCATTGCAGCACTATTCACAATAGCAAAGACACAGAATCAACCTAAATACCCATCAGTGATAGACTAGATAAAGCAAATGTTGTACATATACACCATGGAATACTATGCAGCCATTAAAAAGAATGATATCATGTTTTCACTGGACACGGATGGAGTGGGAGGACATTATTCTTATCAAATTCATGCATGAACAGAAAATTGAACACTGCATGTTCTCACTTATAAGTGGGGGCTAAATGATGAGAAGACATGGACACATAGAGGGGAACAACAGACACTGGGGCCTATTGTAGTGCGGAGGGTGGGAGGAGGAAGAGGCTCAGGAAAAATAACTACTGGGTACTAGGCTTAATACCTGGGTGATGAAATAATTTGTGCAACAAATTCCCATGACACAAGTTTACCTATATAACAAACCTGCACATGTGCCCTCAAAGCTAAAAGTTAAAAAAAAATAATAATTCATTTGGGCCTAAACTCAAAAGAAAGTAAAAATAAAAATTAAAAAAAGGGTAAGTCCTGCTACAAAATCCAGGGCTCAGCAGGCTTGGAATAAAGGAATCATGGTCCAGAAGCAGGAGCCTGGACTTCATGATCTGCTGACAGCTCTCTTGATTGGAGGATTCTATGAATTGACTGATTTTGAGAGACCAACATGTTTCTAGGAAGTCTTTCCCTCCTCCCAATGCTTTAATGGTAACAAAACATGGCAGATAAGATGATCTTGGCCAGTTAAAGCCCAAGGAAGCTATTTTTGCCTCAGGACACAATAAATGATGCTGCATTTGGAAGCGTAGGTACAGTTCTTGATCCCTTGTTACAAAGAAGCATCACAGCCATAAATGGAGGGAAGTAAGCACGTTGATTCACTGACCCCAGGACACCAAAGGAGTCTGTCTAAAGTTAGAGATGCTTGTTCTGGGTTACAAGAGGGAAATACTGCACGATTTCAAGCCCTCAAACCTTAGGATGTGGATGACAGAAGAGATAAGAGGTAACCTGCTTACTTCTGGAAAAGTCTACAGTCATGCTGACTCTGGCTCCTAGGGAAATAGTAGGTCAATGCGAAAACACTGCAGGTTCCGGGACCTCTGGCATTGAATTGTCCGTTTGCTATTGTGGAAACCTAACTGTCGTCTTTTAAACTTTTACCTCTCACTAAGCACTTTGGACATATTTACTGATCTCCCCATGCTCTGTGCTGACCTTTGCCCTCTGTTTTAAAATGTGCTCACCCTGCCCTGTGGCTCAGCATCGTCCGCTGGTAAAAACCCCTCATGTTCTGGGGAGTAAGGAAACCCAAGTTCTACTTCGGACTACCATTAAATTTTCTGTGCAAGTAAGGCAGCCCTGTGACTTCTCTGTGCCTTGTTTTCCTGAGGCACAGCGGAGAAGCTGTGACCTATATTGAAAACCAAGAGGGCGGAGGAGTGACGCATCTAGATTTGAATGACAGAAGCCAGAATTGCCATCCCCCTCCTCCCCCCACTACCTCCCAAGTCCTCTGCCCCTTCGTGCAGCCCAAGTGTGGAGCTCTTTTTCAACAAAGCCAATGAGGAAGGAGGGGCCCTGCCTGCAAATGGGTGACATTTGCTCTTGCCTCACTTTTCCTCTTAGAGTACTGGGCAGTGGGATACTCTCATAATCCCAATTTAGAGAAGAAAAAGCAGGCACAGAAAGGTGAAGATTCTGTAACAAATAGGGCTAGCATGGACGTTAAATGAGTTGTGACACGAACCTGGCACGTGGCAAACATTATGAAGACTAGCCCTTGTTTACTCTTTGCTGTTACTTCGATTTTGACCACCACCAGCTCCACGAGAAAGGATACTTAATGTACCTTGGGCTGTGCTTGACACATAGAAAGGACATAATAAATGCGAACTGCTTTTGTTATTAGCATAGCTTAGGACTTTTGTTATTAGCATAGCTTGGGATTGTTTGATACATGCACTACATTTTTTTCACAGATGTGAAGTTCCAAGATGCCCCAAGTACTCTAGCCCCTCAGATAATTTCCCCCCAGCCCCTTAGCCTCTGCAAAAGGCTTCTTCACTGCGGGTTTATCTCACTGTTTCCCGTTTTTACCCCTCCGCACTGTGCACGCTTATCACGCGGCTTCATATCACTCTGCTTTACTCCTCGGCTTCTCCACTTCCCTCTGTTATCTTCTCAGGGGCCCACAATGGCTTCCACTTTGCATACAGCCCCTGCATCCTGGCTCCTGCTCCCCTGTGACTCTCTTCCCTTTGTCTCCATTCTCCTGAGTCTGTCAGACGCGTTGTCTGAAGGTCAGGTGTTCCTCTTAGATACGCATTTTATCGCCTGCAGTTGGAAACAATCATTGCTCTCCTCTCCACATGGTTTCCCTTTACTGCTAACTTTTCCCGTTCTCCCCACAACTTTCTTTGCTTAAAATCATCAGTAGTTTGTTTTCACTATTTTTTGTCCTAAATACCAACTTCACGATAGTTTTTTAGAATGCTTAAAGGCATGGGAACTTGAGAATCTCTTTTAATTTTCTTTCATATATGTTTGTTCTTTGGAAAATGCACATGTATCTCTGTCCTGGTCCCCCCCACTTTTGTGAACACACCCTGGCAAAGAATGACTTTAATATTGTTGGGAGTATCTTCCTGGACTATCAATAAATCACTCCTGTGGCTTCTCAGCAACCAGTTTCTTCACAGACTTGGAGTTCTATTCATACTAGACACACTTCTTATCCTTTATCTGAAACTTCTTGGAATTCCTCCCATTGTCTTGCTTTGCTTTACTTCTTAATGTTTACACCCTCCAGCTGCAAATGGAAATCCACATAGTCTAAGCTGTAACTGATGTTTAATGCTTCTTCTTCCTTACCTCTGATGACTTACACATTCTTGACTTCCTTCCTGTCCCCTCATCTTAGAGGGCATGCTTTCTTAGTATTGGCACACAGGGTATGATGACCTGTGAGTTTCAGTCAGGGCTCAGAATGTCAGTTATCGCCATAGGGAATTCTCAGTTATGTCGGTGAAAATTTGTGAATGGCATATTAACCTCAGACTGGCCTTCTGTGATGTTTACCGAATAGTGCATCCAGCTCCTCATATTCTCAGCCGCCTTGCAGTTAGGTGGGCTCAGCTGAAAGGCTCTGGTCAATGTGCTGTGGGTAGAAGTGATGAGTCCCACTTCCAACCACAGCATAGAAGAGTCAGGGCAGTTCTCCAGCTGCTCCTTCCCTGCCCCATGGCTGAGGAGGTCTCATGTTGAGATGGTAGTGCCCTAAGATTAAAGGTGCCTGGTTTGCTCTGGACCCCTGCTTAGAAAGAAAAGTAACATGCGGTGTTAAGCCCCTGGGCTTATTTGTAGCACATCATGCCCTAGCCTATTCTAACATTCTGTGCTCAGGGACTGAGTTGCCTTTTATGGGTTAGCTTCAATATATTCTGAAAACCTACATTGATTTTTTTAAATTTTAATAATGTTTCATAAAAGCTATATGTAGAAAAATATCAGTTACTAAGACACACACGTAATGTGTGCCAACCTCACAGCTTAGATAGATACATCAATGGGTAGATACAGACAGGCACACCAAAGCATCATCGATGGAAAAGATGATGAGAAAGGCTGCAGCATTCTTAGATGCTTAAGCAATTGAAAGTTTTTATCACTTAGTTGAACAAGAGGAGAAAGTGAGAGGATTCCCCACAAGTGAGACACAGATTCCAGAATTAGAGACATGTTTGTCTTCTCAAAGCCAACAACACCATCAGGAAAGAGAAATTCCATTCTTAAGGAACATAGTCATAGGATCCAAAGGGAGATACCTCTTTTTTATGGCAGTTAGTGCCATCTGCCTCTTGAAAATTACATTTAAAACAACAGGCCTGGCATGGTGGTTCATGCCTGTAATCCTAGCACTTTGTGAGGCCAAGGAAGGAGGAATGCTTGAGGTCAGAAGTTCAAGACCAGCCTCGGCAACCCCATTTCTCCAAAAAAATTAAAAATTAGCCAGTTGTGGTAGCATGCACCTGTAGTCCCAGATGCACCCATGTTGAGGTTGAGAGGATCACCTGAGCCCAGGAGGTCAAAGCTTGCAGTGAGCTAGAACTGTGGCACTGCACTCCAGCCTGAGGGACCGAGCAAGACACTATCTCTAAAATAAGAAAAATAAGAAAGAACAATTACGGACAAAACTTAGACAAAAGCTGTAATAGTTTTTATCAATGGAGTAAAAAAGGTGGCGGAGTATGTAAATGATGTTTAAAACATCAAGAGCACATACCATGAAAAAAAAATGATCCATTCCAATTTAAAATTAAAATTTTAATACGACGAAGTAAAAGAGTGAGTCACAAATTGGGAAAAGATATTTGCCAACACTCAATTAGCAAGGGATTAGTGTTCAGAATACATAAAGGACCCGTTAAAATAAGGAAAAGACCAAAAAAGTAGAAAAATGGTCCAAGGGTGTGAACCACAGACTCTCATGTATGAAAAACAAATGATTACCGTCATGTGAAATATGTCCAACCTGATCGCACAGGGTTTGTTTCTTTCGGGTTGAGCAGGGTTATCCACCAGCGTGGGACTTTTAGCTAACCTCCAGTCTTCACACTTAGCAAAAGAACATACTGTCCCCAAAGCAAAGACTTACTTTGAAACCAACGAGCAAAGGGCTCTGGATTTCTTTGGCTGAAGCAGTACCCACAGCAGGAAGGCAAGAGGGAAGCCATGCCACAGGACCCTGATCAAGAGTCCCTGAAGAAAGCCTGGGATGCCTTTGAGAAAGCAAATGTCTAAAACAAGGACTTCTCTTGTCCTGGGCATCCGCTGGCTGCCGAGTGGCCCTGAGAGCACGGGGAGGATGTGTGTGTCAGGCTCCCTGCAACAGATGCCCGCAAGAAGACTTCATTGTAATTGGGACAGCCAGTGAAAACTTCCTGGAAACTGTTGTAAAATATTTTATGCTGCTGTCAAAGAATGTGTTGCTGGGCTCGTGCCCAGTGTTTTCCTCGCCACTGTGGACAGACTGCAGTAGTGCATGCCTCGTATCCAAGTAATGAGTTACAATTGTTGGGAAAATTTATGTTGAGAAATTTTGCATGTTTTAATGTTGGCAGTCGCTTGTTGGAAAGAAGATTTATTAGTCCTCTGGTAAGATGTTAAGCTGGCAGCTTCAATAAAAGACAAAAAAGTGTTAGAAAGTCAATGAACATCAACATTCAACTCCAACTCTAACAGCGACTTGCCCTTCCCTAGACAGCTCAGCGAGGTGCCAACAGTGGCTAAGACTCTGATCCATCAGATGGATTTAGGATGTTACGTGACCTCTCTGAGTCTCAGCTTCTTTGGCTGTAAGTGTGAAAAGGGGTAGCACTCTTTGGACTTTTGGGAGGATGCATAAGAGCAGGCACAGCACAGTGCCTGACGTAATCAGACAGCAACCAATGTAAGTACTTGTTAGTAATGAGATTAATGGAGTTGTATGATTTTCCTTTTGTTTATTTATTTATTTTAGAGATGGGGTCTTGCTGTGTTACCCAGGCTGGTCTTGAAAGCTCCTGACCTCAAGTGATCTTACCACCTTGGTGTCCCAAAGCACTGGAGTTACAAGCATGAGCCACTGCACCTGGCTCAAACTGTCAGGCTTTCATTCATGAGGATGACTGTGCACCCAGCTCCGAGGCTGTAGGGTGAACGCCTTGGAGTGTTTATCCACCATGGCCCTTGTTTGCTGCCAGCCAGCCACAGTCTTTCTCACAGAGTCCCTTGTGACCCTAGGTTTGTATTAGTGAGACAAGTGACCAGGGAAGGGAGGGAAAAGAGCGCACATTTGTGGCTGTAAACAAAGCAGAGTTGAGAAACCCACAAAGGGCTGGGCATGGTAGCTCACACCTGTAATCCCAGAACTTTGGGAGGCTGAGGTGGGCAGATCATCTGAGGTCAGGTGTTCGAGACCAGCCTGGCCAACATGGTGAAACTCCATCTCCACTACAAATTTGCCAGGCGCAGTGGGGCATGCCTGTAATCCCAGCTACTCAGGAGCCTGAGACAGGAGAATTGCTTGAACCCAGGAGGCAGAAGTTGCAACGCTCCATGCTCCTCCTGCATTCTGCTTCTGCTCCTCAATGCACCCCCTGCATGGGCAGTTTTACTCAGTCCTGCCTGAAGGCCAAGAATGAATTAGGTGACACTGCTGTCCCTACACACACACCACCACACTTTTAACTTCCTCCATAGGCTTTATTATTATTCAATGTGTCATATATGTTTTCTTATTCATTCCATTTACTGTCTATCTCTGCACCAGAATGTCAACCCCATGGAGATGTGGATTTGTGTCTGTTGTGTTCAGTGATGTATCCCCAGCATCTGAACAGGGCCTGGAACAATATGGGTGCTCAATCAATCTTGTTGAGTGAATTGAATAAAATTCCACTGAGTGAAATTTGACTTTGCCCAAAATCACTTATGGGCTGAATTATATCTCCCCAAATTTATAGGTTGGAGTCCTCATAGCTAGTACCTCAAAATCTGACTATACTTGGAGATAGGGTCCTTTAGTAGGTAACTAAGGTAAAATGAGGCCACGTGGGTAGGTCTGAATCCAATAAGATTGGTGTCCTTAAAAGAAGAAGAGATTAGGAAACAGCCACATAGCAGGGAGACTGTTGGAAGGCAGCAAGAAGGCAGCCAGCTGAAAGCCAAGGAGAGAGGCCTCAAAAGAAACCAGCCCTGCTGACACCTTGATCACAGCCTCCCAGCCTCCAGAACTGCAGGAAATACATTTGTACTGTTTAAGCAGCCCATCTGTGATGCTTTGTTATGGTAGTCCTAGCAAACAAATGCAGTCACTGAGCAAGATTCCTATCTCAGAACGAAGGTCTGAATTTCATTAGTTTGAAGGACTAATTCTTTAATAGTCCACCCTTTGGAAACAGAAAATACTTCCCCTTTTTTTTTTCTTTTTTTTTTTTTGAGATGGAGTTTTGCTCTTGTTGCCCAGGCTGGAGTGCAATGGCGGGATCTTGGCTCACTACAACCTCTGCCTCCCAGGTTCAAGTGATTCTCTTGACTCAGCTTCCTGAGTAGCTGGGACTACAGGCACCTGCCACCACATCTGGCTAACTTTTTGTATTTTTAGTACAGATGGGGTTTCACTATGTTGGCCAGGCTGGTCTCAAACTCCTGACCTCAGGTGATCCACCCGCCTTGGCCTCCCAAATTGCTGGGATTACAGGTGTGAGCCACCTCATTCGGCTAGAATACTCCCTTAAAAAGCAGAGCAAATCCCCATGGAGTTCAGGAACTGGAGAGAGTTTTCAGAGGACCCAGTCATAGCTCTTCTCTTCCTTTACTGGAAATGGCAGAGTCTACAGGCACCCCAGGACTTGTCCTCTGGGGAGTTCCACTCTCCTGTGGGAAGGCAGGACAGACACCTCTCATAGCTACTCCAGTCCCCTGAGAAGGCCTCATGTAGAACTGCTGATTGCAAGGATGGTGTCCCTTGTTCTCTCTGGGTCTCTCTCCACTAGGGAAGGAAGATGGCTCTCATCTAGTAGGAACAATGTGATTTAAAGACTTGAAACAAATAGAAGCATAAATACACATAAGACAGGATCTGGTAATCCTCATTCTAAGGTGTAGGCTAAAAGATTCCATGTAATTCAGAGAAGAGAGAAGAGTCTGAGGGCTGGAATGGAGGGGAAGGCAGGCCAGAGGCAGAGTCTCCTGTAATTGTAATATTGGGATGTGTAACTGTATTGCAACATCACAATGTCAGGATCAATAATGGAAGAAAGGTAGGGTAGAGAATTCCAATCCCAGAGAACAGCAGAAATCAATGTCCAGAGGAAAGTTTGGGTATAGGAGGAGTTTGTCATGTTTCACTAAAGATTTGAGACATGACAAGACCAGCCAACCTGCCCCTACTAGATTCCTGGAGGAAATGGGCAGAGCATGAGATCTGGGTCTTGTCTTTTGCCCAAAATCTCATGTAGCCTTTTGATGAGTTAGAGGGGACCAATATAGAACTGCCTTTTTCTGCCTGGGGTACATGCAGACCCCAGGCCCAGCATGCTAGCACCGCATGAATCCTGGCCCTCAAGATCTGACCTTTTGGCAGCATGCACAGAAAATCCAGAAGAGTGGGAGTGGGCACGGAGGGGATAAGGTTTTCTCAGTAGAGGAAAGCTAATGAAGTAATAAAAGCTACTAAATCACCCATGCTCAGTCTTCCCAGGCAGGGTGCAGTCTCAGATCTGCCTTTCAACATCAGTTGTGTATGAAGGTGGGCAGGGGCAGGGAGGGAGAGAGAGAGAGAGAGAGAGAGAGAGAGAGAGAGAGAGAGAGAGAGAGAAAGAGAGAGATTGAGAATTCCAACACACAGTATGGATTTAGAAGCAAACTAACAATGCCCTTGGACCTCTCCCAGCCATATGAGAACCCTCTTGGGTGGGTGTACAGTGGTAGAAGAGGAGGTGGGCAGAGATTTTAAGATGCCCTGAGATGTGGCAGCAGTTTTGGGACTAGTCTCAGAGTAGAAGAGGCATGTGAACGATGATATGATATATTAGTCCGTTTTCATGCTTCTGATAAAGACATACCTGAGACTGGGTAATTTATAAAGAAAAAGAGGTTTAATGGACTCAGTTCCATGTGGCTGGGGAGGCCTCAACAATCATGGTGGAAGGCAAAAGGCACGTCAGATCTTGTGAGACTTATTCACTACCACAAGAACAGTACGGGGGAAACTGCTCCCATGATTCAATTATCTCCCACTGGGTCCCTCCCACAACACATGGGAATTATGAGAGCTACAATTCAAGATGAGATTTGGGTGGGGACACAGCCAAACCACATCACACGGTGAAGAAGAAGGGGACACAGGAAACGGAGTCAAGTTTTACAATTTGTCTCTAATACCCATGACTATGCTTCATCTTCAGTGCCTGTCACCTTTCCTCTTTTCCCTGGACAAGCACAGGTCTACAAAAGCAGGTGGAAGCTGAGATAGGGATTGACTTTTTAATCTGCGGATTTCCATTATCTACACTTTCTTTGTCGCACTACCATGGATAAAATATTATTACCATTATGACTACTTGCTCAAGTACTTCCTCAATAGTTTCATATAATTTTCTCCCCTGAAACCAGAATGTTAAATTAACTCATTTAATATATACTTTTAACTCATTTACATGTATGCTTTGGAGCTGCATTGGAGGATCACCCTGCGCTTTGATGCATTATATTTTCTTCATAGTGATGGCAATGAGGCTCAAAGAGGTCTTCTCAGGTGCATAAGATTTATATAATAATGTCACATGGCATCAAAGCACAGGATGTGTGGGTAAGCCATAGTCTCTTAATTTTTCTTTTGCAAAGGGGTTCTGAATTATAACCAGCTACAATGACAAATGGAAAATAAAGGCATAATGTCCCTTAGCAATTTCAGACTAAGGGCTATTATGGGTCACCATATCTAGGAACCTAAGTAAATTATCTGTACCTATCTATAACAAGTTCTTCTGACATTTTTATTCTTTGGGTCACCATCTGTAGAAACCAATCTGTCTTTAAATTATCTACCTATAACGAGTTCTCCTGGCATTTTGATTTTTTATTGCTATGCTGGACAGCACATGAAGGAATTTATTTGAATGTATTTGAGTTGCTTCCTTCTTTCTAGCTGTAATGAAACTGCAAGATATGTGTTAGAATTCCAATCAAGAACCTTTGGAATGTTTTAAAAATCCCCTTAAGCCAGTTTTTCCAACGTCAAGAAAAATTTGTGATGAGCCTTCAGGCAATCCTCTGTTGAGTGCGTCAGTTCTAATGATAGATGGTGTTCCTAGTCCTTAAATACTCCCAGACCTCTCTTAATTGACTGGATTTGGCTCAGCTTCAAGAATCATCTCCTTGGTAGCCTCTGACCATGTAGATTGTTCAATATAGTGGAAGAAAGCTGGTGATTTCATATGACTTTGAGCCCCATGCTCCCTCCTCACCACCTTGATCCAGCCTGAGCATCATATAGGAAATAAGATCCCTCTGTATTTCTTCTTTGACTATTGAATGTCAATTCCTCACAGCATCCTTTTACAAAAAGTGAGGTTCACTCTTTTCTTTTGCAGTATTGTTCTTCTCAAGTATTTGCATTCCTCTGTTCTTCTATAGATTCATACATTTTTAGGTGCAAAGATTGGGGAAGAGTTGTAGGCAAATGAAATGTGGAAAGAGTGAAGACACAGAAGAGAGAAAAAACACAAAAGCAGGGAGAATGAGAAAGGAAGGGAATAAAAATGAGGTCTTCTAACATAGACCTGCCTCCTGACTCTCCTTATAGCCCAATCTGCATTTAACACTTTTTGATTTCTCATCAGAGGATTTGTTATGACAGCCATAGGTATTCCCAAGCTGTCTTTATGACTCTCTGACCAAGGGTGTTTGGTTTGATTTAGGAAATAAAGAAACTCACTTTGAAATTCTTTGGGCTTTCTCAGAAATTATTCTTCTCCAGACAGTCCTGATGGAGCTCCTGATGGTCTTCTGGGTTTAACTTTACCTTTAATAATTAAAGCCCCTTACCTGGGATCCCTTGATAATTTCCAGGTCAATGAGTTTATGTTCACAGATTCTGCTCTTGACAGGGAATGTCAATTTTTAAAGCAAATGTTTATTAGAGATCTTATGTACCTGGAAATTGGGCAAGAAGAGGGAAGATGGGCTTAAGGATAAGGAGGAACCAATTTTACCTTTGAGTCCTGTGGGAATGGGGCTGCCTGTGGGTTCCTTCAGCCGCCAGCATGACCAAGGCTCATCATCAGTTTATACTCCTCTAACCTTACAGGGAAGGCAAGCGTTAGGAAATTTTCTTGGCATCCCAATCATGTGTCTTCAGTACCCTGTTCGTACTTTTCACCATGTAAAATAGCTAACTCCTACAGGAATAAAAGTCGCTGTACCCCCATTTGCTCAAAGATGTTGCTGCTCACTGTTTTCCAAGTCTTTCTCACATTGTTTGTCTTTTTGTTTGTTTGTTTTAAACCACCAACCACTATATACGCCAGACTTTTCCACCCACTACCTGGAAGATGAGTTTACAGGAAGTCTCATTCTCACATTTCCTGGCCCTTTCCAGTCCCAGCAGCTCTCCTCACCTTCGGTGTGGCTACTCAGAGGGCAGCTTCCTTAACTGCTCCTCCTGCTCCTCTGTCACGTGCTCAGAGGCTGGAGCAAGCTGTCAGCAGTCACCCCCGCTCCTGGCTCCCAGGGCTGCAGGTCTCTGTGGTCCTCCTTCCCCATCACTGAGCCCACAGCAGTGCACAATATTCACTGAGCTGAGGGCTGGACCAAGCATCAGGAGGATGCTCAGTCAGGGCTTACATCAGAACAAAGTGGACCATCTGTGGGTTTGTCATTCATCTGCCACTGTGGTTGTACCAGGAAATTCCTATAGGTTTTACCCAGCTCTGACATGGGCATGTGGAGGTCTACAATCACCCTCTTTTAGGGGAACTCCACTCGTGATATCTCTAAATCTCAGTGAGAATGAGTTTCCAATTTTTCATTCATTTGAAAGTCTCATGGTCCTGCATACTTACACCAGGATAGAGAAACACAGTGGAAGTCAATCATGATAAACACAGACTGAACCCTTTCTTTGTAAACTCTAATCTTTGAGTCACTCAAATCTCCATAGTTTTTCTGAGCACCTCCATTGCACCTGTTGCACATTGCCTTAAACCTGAAAGATGTGTGGAAGTGTCTCACTCTCTCCCACCCCATGGAAAATGCTTAGATCCCTGATAGCACATAATTGGCATGTGCTTTCTATTTCTAAACTAATTGTAGACCCGACTGGTAGATCACGCTTTCTTTCCGAATGAGCCTGGGTTCAACCTCAAAATCTTTTTTAACATAGTGTTTCAGGTACTCATGGCCAATCAATGGAAGTTGGCATCTGAGAGGAAATGTATTTGCTATACCTAACCCAGACCAACGTTCATCGAACTACAAGTTACAACCATTTAATAAATATATTAATTTAGTGGGCAACAACCAGCATTGGAAAGGAAGGAAAGAAGGAGGGAAGGAAAGAAGGGAGAGATGGAGGGAAGGAGAAAAAGGAAGGGAGGGAAAGGAGGAGAGGAGAGGGGAGGGGAGGAGAGGGAGAAAGGGAGGGAATGACTAGGGGAGAGAGGAAGGCAGAAAGGGCTGGCAAAAAGGAGAGAGGGAATGACTGAGTGGGAAGAGAGGTGAAGAAATGGAAGATAATAGGGTAGAATAGAAAATATCAGAGTACATCACATAAAGTAGGCACAAATATTTGGTCTAATACTCTCTGCTTGCCAACCCTCTCCTCCCTATCCCCAACATTAATTCATCATCCTGCTCTGGAGTGGGATACCACCTTCCCTGTACTGTATGACATCTGGGCACCCTTGGCACCATGGCCCTACCCTTGCTTCCGGTTCAGCTTGGCCAATGGGGATGACTGGCAGTAGGTCTTGGGGACAGAGATCACATCCTTCCATACCTGCAGCTTGGTCACATGGTCCCCTTCCATGCTCCAGAGCATCCTGGACGTATAATTTACTTCCTCTTTTTGCCTTTTCATGGTCAGGAGATGTTAAAAAAAAAAAAAAAAAAGAACTAAGAAAGGCTAATAAAATGTAAATATTATTTCCAGAAACTTTTGCATCAATGTTATATGCATATATATGTACACATGCACACATACAAGGTCTCAATGTAACATATACCCCTTATTGTGTTATTGTGGGTCATGGTAAAAAATCAATTTAAAGTCACTGTTTTAGATGGTGGGCATTGGGCCTCACCTTTGGTTTCCCCTCCACTTAGCACTTCGAGAGTACATGACCTTCTGATACTCACCCTTGTACTCCAGTTCCTAACGTGATGTCAAATAGTAGGCACTCATTAAATGGATAAAATAAATAACTTTATTGAATAATGTAAGAAATCACACGTTCTGTTGTTGAACTGAATTGTCCTTAGTCCCTAGCAATTTCTGAGCTCCTTGGACTTGCCTCTGCCAGTGTCCTTCTGTTGGTTTGGAAGTAGGCACTCCCCTCTTACAATTTCTCATCATTGGTTCAGCCAACGACCTTAAACAATGGCCATGGCACAGGCCTCTGTTTACTTCTGAGGCACCAACAAACATCCCTGCCCCTCAGGTGCTTGCTCCAATTTTGTTTTCTCTGTAAGTCAAGGATCTCTTTGAAGGTGGGGCTTCCTCCTTGCTTTCTCTTCTTTTCTCCACTGTCTTGTCAATCAAAGTACAGAGTCAGTGCACCAGCAGCCCGAGCATCACCCGGTTGCTTATTACAAAATCAGAATCTCAGTCCCCACCCCAGAACTATAGGATCCAAATCTGCATTGTCAACCAGCTCTCCAGATGATTAATATGCAAGTGCAAATCAGAGAAGCATCTCCTCCCCAAAGCCCAGCCAGTGCTGGATGAGAACAAGGTGTTCAAGAAACGGAGGTTGATGGGGTAGCTTTTGAGACTGGAGAAGAGAGTTACCAGCAGATGGCATGGAGTGGACCAGGTACCCTGGGCCTTAGTCTCTCCTTTGGAAAAATGGAGACAACAGCCATCGCCTCCCAATGACCAATGTCTCTCCCATTCTTTCAGCCTTTTATGGCCATAAACATGCAGACTTAGAAAAGGTCCCTGAGAGACTACCATATATCCTATAATGTGGAGCTGTCAAAGCCTCAGAGGGTGTTGTAGATCCAGGAAGGAACCAGACCAGGTCTGGAAGAGGCTGAATCACTCAACCTCATAGGGCTCAGTTTTCTCATCCATAAAGGAGGATAATAATGTCTATCCCAATACTTGTTGTGAAGATCAAATAAAGCCCCTGCTGTGAAGAGGTGGTGAGCCCCAGCCTCATTATCTGGGCAGTCACAGCTGCTGGGCTTTGTGGGGCTAGAGCAGTTCTACCTTTCTGCACGAGTACCTGCTAGTGCAACAAAGGGTTTCCAAAGGCCTTTACAAAATTCTAAAGTGTGTCTTAAATAGAGAACTAGGTAATTAAGCTCATTAGCAAAAAATAATTTGCTCAGCTAGTTGAAGGTCAGTGGCTCTGGGCTGCATGTGGAGCACAAGAGGCAATGGAGAAAGAGCTGGAATCAGAATAGACAGATGATGCCCCTCTCTCTTTTTCCCTTTTCATACGCATCACAGAGGAGCTGGGGATGGTGAAAAGATGGCAGAGTGCAGATCTGCTGTGAGAAATAATGGTGGGTGAGTAGGGTCTCTGGGAAATCTGTCCATAAGGCCATTTACCTAGGGAAAGAGGGTCTCTGGGAAGAGGCTCACACTCAGGCAGAATCTGGTCTACAGATTCTATTCAGATACTAGCCTGAGAAAACATCTCCTTCTAAAATATACTCACTCATTCCATTCCATAAATATTTCTTGAGTACCTACTCTTAGCCATGCATCACCAGTCAGAAAATATAATGCAGAAGCAAACACATTTTCTGCCTTCAAATAGTATATCTGGCGACATCAATCCCTCTCTTAAAGCCCTCAATGGCTGCCATGACTTAGAAGACAAAGTCTAAACTCCTTTGCTTGACCATTCAAACTTTGGCCCCAGTCTTCGATCTTTCTAGTTTCTTTTCTGGCCAATACCACCCCTGCTCTCCCTCTCATATAAACTCAATACTTTAGCCAACTAATGTATTTTCCAATCAATCAGCTCGGTATTCTCTTTTAGGTGTCATTAACTGCACACATGTTCTTCCCTCTGTCTCGAATTACTTTTTTTCTTCTTGTTTGCCTTGTCAACTTTTATTTTCCTTCAAAGTCCATCACAGAAGTTACTCCTGCTGCGTAGTGTCCCAACGCCCTTAAGCAATGATAATCATGTTCTCTCCTATGTTTCTGTAGCGCACAGCATGTGGTTCCATCATGCGATTTATTTTTCCATTCCCTCACATCAGCCACCACTGGACTGTGAGTTCCTCGAGGGCAGGGCTATGCCTTTTTCGTTTTCATATCAACAGCAGGACCCACGCTTCTGAATTCATTTTGCCATGCTGCTAGCTGGCCAGCCTCACATGTCTTCCTTAAGCCTGTAGCAGACACCAGGAAAAAAGGATTTAGAATCAGAATATAAGTTCTTAAGCCTTCTTCACAACCTTCTGATTCTGAGTCTATAAATTTTGGTTTTTCTCTGACCTCTGCCATAATCAGTTCATCTTGGGAAAATGACTGAATCTTTCTAGTTTGAATCGGTTTTCTTATAAGTTAAACAAACATAAAGGAACTTCCCCAAGTCTTTTTCATAGGGATGTTATCAATATTTGCAACATATTTCATAAGCATCTATTGACACCTGTTATGTTATGTAAAACCCAGTGTAAAATTTTATCCAAAAGAAAGATGAAAAGGACATAGTCACTGCTCCCAAGTAATTTATCATCTAATAGATAGGAAACTATATATATATATAGTTATATATTATATATATAATATATATACACCTTATATATAAGGTGTATATAGGGTGTTTATGTACACCCAATTAGGATGTGTGTGTGTGTATACAAATTTTACCTCCTCAGGAAAGATACCTTTGTTTTTAAAGCTCTCTGTGAATTTTCAGACAGCTAAGATCTTAACCATGAGTGTCAACTAGAATTCTCTGGGTACCCAGTTCTTATCTCATTCTGTTGCTTCTCACTTACTTGGATGGAAGACCTCAACCAAGCACAAGGTTAGAATGTGTTATGCATTTGGATACATCAGTCAAGGATATGTTAGAAATTCACTATCTCCCCATTCAACTGACACATATAGAGAACCACCTATGACTCAGCACTGCTCCAGAGGGACACAAAGATGGTCTTACCCACTATGAAGATAGGCAGATATACCAGTGCACAGTAAACCAGCTATGTTCAGCTCTCAGATCTGCCTCTGATTCCCCCAACATCAGAGACGACCATTCCTCATAAAAATAAAAAATGAGCTTCTGACCCTTTTATAACATTTATAGCCACTTTTGTGAGCCACCACACATCCTGCTTCCAACTTCTTTACAATTATCCATGCCTCTCACCCCTTGGCCTGTCTCCCTTTCTCAGTCCTGCCTTACTGCCGAGACCTAAATAAGAATCTCAGCGAAACCCTCTGACTCTTTGCTTCTCTCTTAGCCATGATCTGAAGGATCCCTCTGGTTCTGCTGTCCTCTCACCTGTACTTCCTGCACCTGCTGACTTTGAGTGGCCCCTCTATGCACCCGCTTGCCCTCCTGCTTCTTCCCTAAAGGGAATCCTGTGGATTGATGGCCTTCCCTCCCACCACACAGAGCTGCAGTTAGCCCTAATTGTGAGGGTTGATTGGCAAACAGCCTGTGAATGGCTGCACTGTTGGCCTCCTCCACCCCCACCAGCCACTGCAACGTTTATCTGCAGGTTGAATGGAGGAATACAGGAAATACACTCCAAAGAAATCAAGCCAATCTGCCTAGAAGAGCCTAGAGTTCCCAGGGTGGAAGTTGATGCCCAAGAATAGGGCCCTTCTTGTTTTGGCATTGGTCAGAGAATGGATTCAAATTTCTGAGAGAAATTGTTTGAGCCTAACTTCCACGCAGTTCACAATACAGCCTTAAGGGAAGCCCACAATATGCGACGCCCTGCACGCCAGCCCAGAGCTGGCCGTCGGGGCTCTCAGGGCAGAGAAAGGTCAGAAACGGCAGAGGAAACCCATCTGTATTAATCAGTTGACTCCTTCACTCCTACATATGAATGAACAACCAAAGATAAATAGACATTGAGGAAAATAAGCAGTATTAAAGGGAAAGATAATCTACTGGTATGAAAATGACTATTTAAATGAGCATTTTCTCCTTCTTGGAAATAATCCAAAAACTTTAAAATCCAACAAATTACATTTTTGGTGAGAATAACAATAACAACAACCAGAGCTAACATCTGTATAATATGTGTGCCAAATACTGCTTCTAGAAATTTGCACACATTAAGTCAGTTGACCCTACGCTGTGTGGCAGAAACAACGCTTACATCTATTTTTCTGGTGAAGTTATTGAGGCGCAAGAAATTAAATAATTTACATGAGGTTACGGAGATAACAAATTGAGAGTTAGGTCTAAAACTAGGATAGTTTGATTATAAAGTTCAAAGTCTCAACTACTATACACTGTTGTCATCCATCAAGGCAGAGAGAGTATGCCTACTCTAAAGTATGTGTAAGTCTTGTCAAAGCAGATTAAATCAGGGAAGACAAAGTTAACAACAAAGAAATGAAGAAAAGGATGATAGGAATCAGGAAGGGCATATCTCAGAAAGCACCAGTGAAATCATACTTGTGGAAAGTAAGGAGTTTATGCTGAAATGCAAAATATGTCTGTAATTTGCAATAATTTGTAAGGGTTCTAAGGTAAACGGTTCTGGGGGCGAAGTTTTTCTGCATCTAGTTGGTTCAGAGATGCAGAGGAGGCTGGGATAGAAAAAATGTTCACACAAAACAAACATTTTCGAGAAGTGATCTGTCTCTGTGGCAGCAGGGAAAACTTTAGTAAAACAGCTAGCCTGGGTGACTGCATACATTTATATACCCCGCCTCCACCAACAGAGACCTGATGCTGTCCTAGGAAAATGCAACTTATGAAAAGATGGTAATTTAACAGGCTTTGTCAAAGCATTAAACAAATATCCAAGAATGACAGCATTTACTAATGTTAATAAGCAATGAACAATACTTACTAAAAAAAGCATTGCTGTGAAACAGACAAAAGTTGTGAATAAGCATTTCTCCAAGAATTAAAAATGACTAATGAAGCAATTGCCTCTATGAAGTCAGAGCACAAAGCAGAGGTATAGAAATTCAGGGAGAAAAAGTAATAGGGCAACAGGAAGAGACAAAATATGAGCTGGCTGAACTCAGGGAAAAAACACTAATTTGGACCATAGGAAATTTTTATACATCAAAAGTGGTCAAATATTTGCTATTTCATTTGATTCATTTCCTATGGTTTATTTCTCTCAATAATAGAAGAAAAATAAAAAATTAAACCAAAACATCATAGAAATAAAAATTAAATTGGAAAGAGCATCAGAAATTATCTACAGGAGAAGTGGAAGAAGACAGCAGATTAGAATGCTCCACCGACCCAGGTGCTCCCACTGCAAGGACAACAATTTAACAACTATCTATTTTTAAAAAGCACCTTTATTATAACCAAAAATTGATGGCCGGGCAACATGGCCAAATAGGAACAGCTCTGGTCTGCAGCTTTCAGCAAGACCAATGCAGAAGGCAGGTGATTTCTGCATCTCCAACTGAGGTGCCAGGTTCCTCTCACAGGGACTGGTTAGACAGTGGGTGCAGCCCACAGAAGGCAAGCAGAAGCAGGGTGGGCCACCACTTCACCCACAAAGCGCAAGGGGTCTGAGAGCTTTCTCCCCTAGCCAAAGGAAGCCACGAGGGACTGTGTGCCATGAGGAACGGTGCACTCCAGCCCAGATACTACATTTTTCCCATGCTGTTTGCAATTCACAAACCAGGACATAACCTCTGGTGCCTAGGCCACCAGGGCCTTGGGTTTCAAGCACAAAACTGGAGTCAGTCAAATATTGAACTAGCTGCGGGTTTTCTTTTTTGGTATCTCAATGTCTCCTGGAACACCAGCGAGACAAAATCGTTCACTCCCGTAGAAAGGGGGCTGAAGCCAGGGAGCCAAGTGGTCTTCCTTGGTGGATCCCACCCCACCCCCACAGAGCCCAGCAAGGTAAGATCCACTGGCTTGAAATTCCCGCTGCCAGCACAGCAGTCTAAAGTCAACTTGGGACGCTCAAGCTTGGTGAGGGAAGGGGTATCCACCATTACTGAGACTTGAGTAGGATGTTTTCCCCTCATAGTGTAAACAAAGTAGCCAGAAAGTTCAGTCTGGGTGGAGCCCACTACAGCTCAGCAAAGCTGCTGTAGCCAGGCTGCCTCTCTAGATTCCTCCTCTCTGGGCAGGGCATCTTTGAAAGAAAGGCAGCAGCCCTAGTCAGGGGCTTATAGACAAAACTCCCATCTCCCTGAAACAGAGCACCTGGGGGAAGGGGCGGCTGTGGGTGCAGCTTCAGCAAACTTTAATGTTCCTGCCTGCCAGCTCTGAAGAGCGCAGTGGATCCCCCACCACGGCACTCGAGCTCTGCTAAGAAACAGACCGCCTCCTCAAGTGGGTCTCTGAGTCCCATGCCTCCTGAAGGGTAGACACCTCCCAGCAGGGGTTGACAGACATCTCATGTAGAAGAGCTCTGGCTGGCATCTGGTGGGTGCCCCTCTGGGATGAAGCTTCCAGAGGAAGGAGCAGGCAGCAATCTTTGCGTTCTACAACCTCCGCTGGTGATACCCAGGCAAACAGGGTCTGGAGTGGACCTACAGCAAACTCCAACAGACTTGCAGAAGAGGGGCCTGACTGTTAGAAGGAAAAACTAACAAACTGAACAGAAAGCAACTGTATCAACATCAACAAAAATGACGACTACAAAAAAACTCCATCTGAAGGTCACCAACAGCAAAGACCAAAGGTAAATAAATCCATAAAGATGAGGAAAAACCAGCGCATAAAGGCTGAAAATTCCAAAAACCAGAATGCTTCTTCTCCTCCAAGGATCACAACTCCTTTCCAGCAAAGGAACAAAACTGGACAGAGAATGAGTTTCATGAATTGACAGAAGTAGGCTTCAGAGGGTGGGTAATAAGAAGCTCCTCCAAGATAAAGGAGCAAGTTCTAACCCAATGCAAGGAAGCTAAAAACCTTAATAAAAGGTTACAGAAATTGCTAACTAGAATAACCAGTTTAGAGAAGAACATAAATGACCTGATGGAGCTGAGAAACACACCACAAGAACTTTGTGAAGCATACACAAGTATCAATAGCTGAATCTATCAAGTGGAAGAAAGGATATCAGAGATTGAAGATCAACTAAATGAAATAAAGTATGAAAAGAAGATTAGAGAAAAAGGAATGAAAAGGAACAAATAAAGTCTCTAAGAAATATGGGACTATGTGAAAAGACCAAACCTATGTTTGACTGGAGTACCCGAAAGTGACAAGGAGAAAGGAACCCAGCTGGAAAACACACTTGAGGATATTATCCAGGAGAACGTCCCCAACCTAGCAAGACAGGCCAACATGCAAATTCAGGAAACACAGAGAACACCACAAAGATACTCCTCAAGAAGAGCAACCCCAAGACACATAATTGTCAGATTCACAAGGTTGAAATGAAGGAAAAAATATTAAGGGCAGCCAGAGAGAAAGGTCGAGTTACCCACGAAGGGAAGCCCATCAGATTAACAGGTGATCTTTCTGAAGAAACACTATAAGCAAGAAGATAGTGGGGGCCAATATTCAACATTCTTAAAGAAAAGAATATTCAACCCAGAATTTCACATCCATTTAAACTAAGATCATTAAGTGAAAAAGAAATAAAATCCTTTACAGACAAGCAAATGCTAAGGGATTTTGTCACCACCAGGCCTGCCTTACAAGAGCTCCTGAAGGAAGCACTATATATGGAAAGGAAAAACTGGTACCAGCCACTGCAAAAACATACCAAATGTAAAGACCATCAACACTATGAAGAAACTGCATCAACCGATGGGCAAAATAAGCAGCTAGCATCATAATGACAGGATCAAATTCACACCTTAAATGTCAATGGGCTAAATGCCCCAGTTAAAAGACACAGACTAGCAAATTGGATAACGAGTCCAGAACCCTTGGTGTGCTGTATTCTGGAGACCCATCTCACATGCAAAGACACCCATAGGCTAAAAATAAAGGGATGGAAGAAGATTTACCAAGCAAATGGAAAGCAAAAAAAAAAGCAGGCATTGCAATCCTAGTCTCTGATAAAACAGACTTTAAACCAACAAAAATAAAAAAAGACAAAGAAAGGCATCACATAATGGTAAAGGGATCAATGCAACAAGAAGAGCTAACTATCCTAAATATATATGCACCCAATACAGGAGCACCCAGATTCATAAAGCAAGTTCTTAGAGATCTACAAAGAGACTTAGACTACCACACAATAATAGTGGGAGACTTTAACACCCTGCTGTCAATATTAACAGATCAATGAGACAGAAAATTAACATAGATATTCAGGACTTGAACTCAGCTCTGTACCAAGCAGACCCAATAGACATCTACACAACTTTCCACCCCAAATCAACAGAATATACATTCTTCTCAGCATCACATAGCACTTATTCTAAAATTGACCACATATTTGGAAGTAAAACAGTCCTAAGCAAATGTAAAAGAATGGAAAGTATAACAATCTGTCAGACCACAGCACAATCAAATTGGAACTGAGGATTAAGAAACTCACTCGACACTGCACAACTACATGGAAACTGAATAACCTGCTCCCGAATGACTACTTGGTAAATAGTAAAATAAAGGCAGAAATAAATAAGTTCTTTGAAACTAATGAGAACAGAGACACAATGTATCAGAATCTCTGGGACACAGCTAAAGTGGTGTTTAGAGGGAAATTTATAGCCCACTGGAGAAAGCGGAAAAGATCTAAAATCAACACCATAACACAACAATTAAAAGAACTAGAGAAGCAAGAGCAAACAAATTCAAAGCTAGCAGAAGACAAGAAATAACTAAGATCAGAGCAGAACTGAAGGAGATAGAGACACAAAAAACCCTTCAAAAAAAATCAATGAATCCAGGAGCTGTTTTTTTTGAGAAGATTAACAAAATAGACCACTAGCCAGAATAATAAAGAAGAAAAGAGAGAAAAATAAAATAGACATAATAAAAAATGATAAAAGGAATACCACCACCAATCCCACAGATATACAAACTACCATCAGAGAATACTATAAATACCTCTATGCAAATAAACTAGAAAATCTAGAAGAAATGGATAAATTCCTGGACACATATGCCCTCCCAAGACTAAACTATGAGGAAGTCAAATCCCTGAACAGACAAATAACAGGTTCTAAAATTGAGGCAGTAATTAATAGCCTACCAAAAAAAGCCCAGGACCAGATGGATTCACAGCCGAATTCTACAAGAGATAAAAAGAGGAGCTGGTACCGTTTCTCCTAAAACTATTCCAAACAACAGAGGAAGAGGGGCTCCTTACTAACTCATTTTATGAGATCAGCATCATCTTGATACCAAAACTTGGCAGACACGCAACAAAAAAAAGAAAATTTCAGGCCAATATCCCTGATGAACATTAATGCAAAAAGCCTCAATAAAATACTGGCAAACCAAATCCAGCGACACATTAAAAAGCATATCCACCATAATCACGTCGGCTTCATCCCTGGGATGCAAGGCTGGTTCAACATATGCAAATCAGCCAACGTAATCCATCACATAAACAGAACCAAAGACAAAAACCACATGATTATCTCAATAGATGCAGAAAAGGCCTTTAATAAAATTCAACACCCATTCATGCTAAAAACTCTCAATAAACTAGGTATTGATGGAAGATATCTCAAAATAACAAGAGCTATTTATGACAGACTCATAGCCAATATCATACTGAATGGGCAAAAGCTAGAAGCATTCCCTTTGAAAACTGGCACAAGACAAGAATGCCTTCTCTCACCACTCCCATTCAACATAGTATTGGAAGTTCTGGCCAGGGCAATCAGGGAAAAAAATAAAAATAATTTAAATAAATAAATAAATGGTATTCAAACAGGAAGAGAAGAAGTCAAATTGTTCCTTTTTGCAGATGACATGATTGTATATTTAGAAAACCCCATCGTCTCAGCCCAAAGGCTTATTAAGCTGATAAGCAACTTCAGCAAAGTCTCAGAATACAAAATCAATGTGGAAAAATCACAAGCATTCCTATACGCCAATAAAAGACAAACAGAGAGCCAAATTATGACTAAACTTCCATTTACAATTGCTACAAAGAGAATAAAATACCTAGCAGTAAAACTTACAAGGGATGTGAAAGACCTCTTCAAGAAGAACTACAAACCACTGCTCAAGGAAATAAGAGAGGACACAAACAAATGGGAAAACATTCCATGCCCATGGATAGGAATAATCAATATCATGAAAATGGCCATACTGCCCAGAGTCATTTAGAGATTCAATGCTATCCCCATCAAGCTACTACTGACTTTCTTCACAGAATTAGAAAAAATCTACTTTAAATTTCATATGGAGCCAAAAAAAGCCCAAATAGTCAAGGCAATCCTAAGCAAAAAGAACAAAGCTGGAGCCATCACACTACCTGAGTTCAAACTATACTAAAAGGCTACAGTAGCCAAAACAGCATGGTACTAGTGCCAAAGCAGATATATAGACCAATGCAACAGAACAGAGGCCTCAGAAATAACGCCACACATCTACAACCATCTGATCTTTGACAAACATGACAAAACAACAATGGCAAAAGGATTCTCTATTTAATAAATGGTGTTGGGAAAACTGGCTAGCCATATGCAGAAAACTGAAACTGGACCCTTTCCTTATACCTTATACAAAAATTAACTCAAAATGGATTAAAGACTTAAATGTAAGACCGACAACCATAAAAATCTTAGAAGAAAACCTAGGCAATACTATTCAGGACATAGGCATGGGCAAAGACTTCATGACTTAAACACCAAAAGCCACTGCAACAAAACTCAAAATTTACAAATGAGATCAAATTAAAGATCTTCTGCACAGAAAAAGAAACTACCATCAGAGTGAACAGGAAACCTACAGAATGGGAGAAAAATTTTCCAATCTATCTGACAAAGGGCTAATCTCTAGAATCTGCAAGGAACTTAAACAAATTTATTTTAAAAAAATCAAAAAGTGGGTGAAGTTATATGAACAGACACTTTTCAAAAGAAGACATTTATGTGGCCAATAAACATATGAAAAAAAGCTCATCATCACTAGTCATTAGAGAAGTGCAAATCAAAACCAAAATGAGATACCATCTCATACCAGTTAGAATGATGATCATTAAAAAGTCAGGAAACAACAGATGCTGGAGAGGATGTGGAGAAATAGGAACGCTCTTACACTGTCAGTAGGAGTGTTAATTAGTTCAACCATTGTGGAAGACAGTGTGGCAATTCCTAAAGGATCTAGAACTAGAAATACATTTGACCTAGCAATCCCATTACTGGGTATATACCCAAAGGATTATAAATCATTCTACTATAAAGACACATGCACACGTATGTTTATTGTAGCACTACTCACAACAGCAAAGACTTGGAACCAATACATATGTCCATCAATGATAGACTGGATAAAGAAAATATGGCACATATGCACCATGGAATACTATGCAGCCATAGAAAAGAATGAGTTCATGTCTTCTGCAGGGACATGAATGAAGCTGGAAACCATCATTCTCAGCAAACTAACAAAGGAACACAAAACCAAACACCACATGTTCTCACTCATAAGTGGGAGTTGAACAATGAGAACATGTGGGTACAAGGAGGGGAATATCACACATCAGGGCCTGTCAGTGGGAGGGGGTCAAAGGGAGGGATAGCATTAGGAGAAATACCTAATGTAGACGAGGAGTTGATGGGTGCAGCAAACCACCATGGCACATGTATACCTATGTAACAAACCTGCACGTTCTGCTCATGTACCCCAGGACTTAAAGTATAATAAAAAATAAATAAATAAATAACCAAAAATCAGGTAAGAACTCAAAGTATCTGGTTTTAACTACATATTGCTGAAGGAGGCAATAAATAGGTAGAAAACACAGTGTTGAATCACTGACACCACCCCTTTCTCATCACCCAGCAGTGGTGGCATGTGGCCGAGACTGTTTCTGTGAGCTAGAAAGGGGAAGACTGCAGCAATTGGGAGGCACTGAACTCAGTGCTGCCCTGTTATAGCGGAAAACAAAATCAAACCAAAATCAGCTGATGCCCACCCACAGAAGGAGCATTTAAACCGGTCCTAGGCAGAGGGGAATCAGCCATCTCAGCAATCAGGACTTAAGTTCTGCAAGCTTCGCCAACATGGGTTAAAGTTGAAAAGCAGTCTAGGCCACAAGGATTGCAATTCCTAGGAGAGTCCAAATGCTAAACTGGGCCCAGAGTTAGTGGACTGGGGGCCATAAGACCTACTGAGACATCAGCCAGGGATGCGAAGGAAGTGCTTGCATCATTCTTCCCCCAGCCCCAGGCTGCACAGCTCATGACTCCAAAAGAGATTCCCTTCCTCCATGTGAGGATAGGAGAGGGAAGACTAGGGAGGACTTTGTCTCGCATCTTGGATACCAGCTCAGCTACAGCAACATAGGGCACCAGTCAGAGTTTTGAAGACCCCTTTCTAGGCAGTAGCTTCTAGAAGATACTTCTAGATACACCCTGCCAGAAGAGAACCTGGTGACTGAGTGGAAGAACCCAGTCCTGGCAATATTCATCACCTGCTAACTGAAAAATCCTTGGGCCCTGAATAACTAGCAGTGATACTGAGGTACTACTCAAAGGCATTGGATGAGATTCTGAGCCTCGCTGGCTTCAGCACATCCCCAGCCATGGTAGCTACAGGGCAAAACTCTTTTCACTTGAGAAAAGCAGAGAGAAAAGTAAAGGGGACTTTGTCTTACATTCTAGGTATCAGCTCAGCCACAGTGGGATAGAGGTGATTCCAGGACTTGGCCCTTGGATGGCATTTCTGGACCTGCCTTGGGGCAGAGGGGAGTGTACTGCCCTGAAGAGTGAGTCTCAGGCCAGGCAGCACTCACCACGAGCTTACTGAAGAGCTCTTAGGTCTTACGGGACACCAGTGGTAGTCCAGCAGTACTCCCCAAAGGCCTGTGGTGGTGGTGGTGGCCACAGAGTGAGGCTCCTCTGCCTTTAGAAGGGGGACAGAAGAGTGGGAAGTACTATGTCTTGTGGTTTGAGTGCCAGTTCAGCTGCAATACAATACAACACTAGGTGGACTTCTAAGGTTTTTGAATCTAGTCCCTGGATCCCGGATGGCACCTCTGGACCTGTCTGGGGCCTAAGGGAATTTGCCACCTTGAAGGAAAGGACACAGGTCTGGCTGGCTTTGCCACCTGCCGATTGTAGAGCCCCAGGGCATTGAGCAAACATTGGTATCAGCCAGGAAATGGTTACAGCAGGCCTTGGGCGACTCAGTGCTATGCCGGCTTCAGGTCTGACCCAGCGCAGTACCGGTGGTGGTGAGCACAGCCGTGTTTGTGTCACCTCCCCCCAGCTTCAGATGGCTCAGAGCAGAGAGAGACTCCATTTGTTCAGGAGAATCTAAAAGAAGAACAAGAGTCTCTGCCTGGTAATCCAGAGAATTCTGGATATTGTCCTAGACCATTAAGACAGCATCTCTACAAGTCTGCAAGAGCCACGGCATCGCTGGGCTTGGGGTGCCCCCTAAAGCAGATACAAAATAGAGCACAACACTCAAGTCCTTTTGAATGCTTGGAAAACCTTCCCAAGAAGGATTGGTACAAACAAGCCCAGACTTGGAAGAACAAAATACCTAACTCTTCACTGCAGACACAAATAAACTTTACAAGTATCAAGATCATCCAGGAAAATACGGCCTCACCAAATGAACAAAATAAGGCACCACGGACCAATCTGGAGAAACAGAAATATGTGAACTTTCAGAGAATTCAAAATTGCTGTTTTGAGAAAGCTCAAAGAAATTCTAAATAACACAGAGAAAGAATTCAGAATTCTATCAGATACATTTAACAAAGAGATTGAAATACTTTAAAAGACCAAGCAGAAATTTTGGAGCTGAAAAATGCAACTGGCATATTGAAGAATACATCAGAGTCTTTTAAAAGCAGATTAGCAGAAGAAAGAATCAGTGAGCTTGAAGGCAGGCTATTTAAAAATGTACAGAAGAGACAAAAGAAAAGAGAATTTAAAAAAAACAGGATCAAGAAAATAGCCTCAAAAGGCAAATCTAAGATTTACCAGCCTAAAAGGGGAGATACAGAAAGAGATAAGAGTAGAAAGTTTATTCAAACAGGTAATAAAGGAGAACTTCCCAAACCTACAGAAAGATATCAATATCCAAGTACAAGAAGGTTAAAGAATACCAAGCAGATTTAACCCAGAAGAAGACTACCTCAAAGCATTAAATAATCAAACTCCCCAAAGTAAAAGATAAAGCATTCTAAAAGCAGCAAGTGAAAGGAAACAAATAACATACAATGGAGCAGCAGACTTTTCAGTGGAAACCTTACAATCCAGGAGAGAATTGCATGACATGTTTAAAGAGCTGAAGGGAAAAAACTTTTACCCTTGAAGAGGGTAAAATATCTTTCAAATATGCAGGAGAAATACAGACTTCTCCAGACAAACAAAAACTGTGGGATTTCAACAACACCAGAATTGTCCTATAAGAAACGCTAAAGAGAGTAATCTAGTCAGAATGAAAAAGATGTAAATGAGCAATAAGAAATTATTTGAAGGTATAGAACTCACTGGTAATTCTAAGAACACAGAAAACCACAGAATATTATAATGCTGTAACTGTGGTATGTAAATGATTCTTATCTAAGGCTGACTTCTAGGCCTTCTGCCCTGTAATAATTCTTACTCCTCTTTCAAGATTCATCTCAAGTGTGACTGTCATCTGTTTAACACATATTTATTGAGTGCCTACTATGTGGCAGGCACTGTTGAAGACATTAGGAATATAGCCGTGAATGAATCAGATGGAACCTGGGCTTCATGGAATGCACATTTGGTAATGGAAAGAATTCAACTCTTCCTAGACATCATTTCAGGTCTGCTGCCCTGATTCTGGAATCCCCCCACACTCTCTGTGCCTCTACTGTGCCATTCTCACACTGGGCATCACCATCTGCACTGCCATCTGTCAGTAAGCTTCTTAGGAGGCGGGACCTACCTTTTTGGTTTTCCTGCCTCCTTCATACCTGAAACGCAGTAGATGCTCAATAAATGCTTGTTGAACATATGAATGTTGAATAACATGCTACAGAATATCACTGGCTGCCTATCTAGCATTCATTCCCTTAATAATTCCTCCTTTCTAACTAAACAAATCCAACTTATTATTGTTCAGGGAATCTACCCTCCTTCATATGGCTACATGTTGCCCTAATCCAAAATCATCCAGGCGATACAGAGTTTGTACCGGGACTGGGTGTTGCAAGAAACAGACCCTACAGTTAGACTGAATGGAAAAGGTTAAGGTGGGCAGCAGAGAGTATCCCAGCATCCTAGTGGGGAAGCTGGTGACTCTTGTCACATGGTGGGAAAATACATAAATCGTTACCTGCTGAACCCCAGGATATCAACCATGGGGTTACAGAGACTGTAGTGTTAAGAGAAACGGTGGGGGGGAAATTCAGAATATTGGCATTCTTATTTCTTGCAGTCTTCAGTCAGGTTATACATGTACAGGTATGAGATAAGCTCAGACTAAATGTGACCTCTGAAAACAGAAGGAAAAAAGGATAGCTTTGCTAAGGAAGGTGCGTTCTGTCTGTCTGTGCTCTGAGGTCTAAACTGATTGACTGAGAGTCCAGTAGCTTGACGCCTTTCAGGGCTGAAAAAGCAGAATTCTCTACTCCTAGATAAAGTCAGTGGGAGCAGAGGCAGAGGCAGGAGATGGAGCAGGAGATAAGATTGAAGCAAACTATAATCCCGATCCCAGCCTCTCCTAGCACCTCCTGTTAAGCATTCTCAGTTAGACAAAGGAGACACTCATGCTTATTGTGAAGATGCTGGCTGGGAAAAATCAGATTATGAGTGGTACTGCCCCACTGAGCTATTGTTTCAAATTGCCTCAAGGCAGAAGCCATTGAACTGAGGGCCAGGGTGAGGGACGGAACCCAGAGGCCAGATTGGGGGCAGGAATTCTGACTCAAGGACTGTGTCTAGACAAGATCTTTGCCCCCATGGAATTGACCGGGCACAAACAGATCAGAAAGCTAACCTAGTTTTTAAGAGGAATATATTATTGACAATTTAACACATAAGGCAATACCCAGGCCCCAAATTATGTCAATAGAAAGTGGGCTACTAAATTTCCATAGCCCTCCCTCAAAAAAGGTATTTTTCTCAATGTCCTTCTCTGATTTGGCTTGGAAAGGCATGGACAACAGCGATTCTCCAAAGAGCAGGACCTGGGGCTGCCAGATGCTGCTGAGTCCTTTGCTCAGCCAGGCAGGGTCGTCTCCATTCCTGCTGTGGCTCAGCGGAATGTTGTTTTCCGTTCTTCCTTTTTCTGAATAAGAGATTCAGTTACAGCTGCTCTGTTCCTTGCCAATCACTGAATGTTGGGTGTTAGGAATACATCCTGACAAAACAAAGTTCCCACCTTTAAGGCGCTTGTAGTCCAAATCAGAGGGGGTGGGCAGACAAGAAATGGACCGTTGGGATTCTGGGCACACAGGGTGAACCATAGCTCATCATGGGATGGCATGGTCAATGAACACTCTCAAATGTGAGTCTAAGCTAAGAGCCGAAGGATGAATATGAGTCAGTCAGAAAGGAGGCCAGGGGCTCAGGAGGACATAGGAGGGAGGAGGGCAGCCAAGGGGCACTCTTAGCTTCTCTGGCTACTGAGAATAGATTGAAGGAAGGCAAGAGGGAAGGGAGGACAGAGGCCAGAGAGAGACAGCGGATATAATCTAGCCTTGAACGACAGACTGGGTTTTTTTTCTTGTTTGCCTTAGGTGCCATATCCTCGTTAAGGATATGTGCTGTCCTCGTTAAGCCCTTAGTCTGGTGTGGTCCAGGACTAGCCCAGGAACTAGTGCTACAGTAGGTAGTCAGGCAGACATGAGCAGGGCAGGCAACGGCCCCACCCCCACCAGGAATGTGAGGTGAACATCAGGTGATGGTCAGGCAATTGTTATACTGTCTCTCTAAAATAATGATTGGTCACAGCCAGAGCCAGGGAAAGTCTCCCAAAATATAGAAATACCCGAAACTTGTGATCAGCAGCTTCCTGAAAAGGTCTCAGGAGTTGGGTGAGTTGGCTCAAGCATGCGCATTAAGAAGCAAAATAGCAGAGTTTAACTGGCATATGACCTTCTAGGGACATTGGACTGGTAAGGGAATAATAAGTGAGAAGACATACAACTCCATAAACACACTGTGCACATGGCCCCTCCCAAGTGCCGGCAGGCCACCGTGCATGTGGACAGCCCACCACAAGGGAAGAATCAGGGGAGAAGTCAGGCAACTCCAGAAGCATGCCAACGGATAACAACCCAAGTCATAGGTCAAACCATGCATTTGAATCTCTCAAATTGCCCACCTGGCCCTCTTCCAAGTGTACTTTACTTTTATTCCTGCTCCAAAATATATATATATATTTTTAAGACAGAATCTCCCTCCCAGGCTAGAGTACAGTGACACGATATCAACCCACTGCAACATTCACCTCCTGAGTTCAAGTGATTCTCGTGCCTCAGCCTCCCAGGTACCTGGGATTACAGGCATGTGCCACCATGACCAGCTAATTTTTGTATTTTTAGTAGAGACAGAGTTTCACCATGTTAGCCAGACTGGTCTTGAACTCCTGGCCTCAAGTCATCCATCTGCCTTGGCCTCCCAAAGTGCTAGGATTACAAGCGTAAGCCACTGCGCTTGGCCTCTAAAGTTTTCAATAAACTTTCACTCCTGCCCTAAAACTTGCCTCAGTCTCTCCTCCTGCCTTGTGCCCTTCAGTCGAATTCTTCTGAGAACTCAAGAATGGAGGTTGCTGCATTCCCGTATGGATTCATCACCACTAACGCTAGAGGCTCAGAGAAAGTGCAAATGCCCAGGCTTCTTCCGCGTGGCTTGTCCTTGAGCCTTCCTGCCCCTTCAGGAAAGCTCTCCAGCCAGAAGGTCAGTGCCTCCTGCTTATGGAAGATTCATTTCCATAAAGACTTGAGTCCTGATAAGCTTACTTCCTCATGCCTCTGATGGAGGAAAGAGTCCTAATGTGCATGTTTTCGGCACCCAGCCTCTTTCCAGATTAACATCTCCTCTAGCCAAATACTAGAAGAAAACACAATTTTCCTAGGGCTATTTTGTTCCCTGGATCTTTTCAATCATTATAACATAAAGTAATTTACTGTGGGCTCCTAGGTCAACCATACAGTTTAGAAGATACTTTGGAGACCGACACACTTCTCTGAGGCTGATTTCAACTAAAAGGAAGTATCCTTGAAAATCTGGCCACCCAGATAGCAGCAGAAGTTTCTAAAATATGGAATCTAATAGAAAATCTTGCCTGAAATACTTATAAAATCTGTTTTAAGGGCACTTACCAACCCACTAAGGAGTCCCTTTGCACAAATGCATGATGTACGATTGCAAAGAGTCCTCTTTACTGGGACCCCAAGGTCTCACAAGAGGAGTTTGCTTCAGATGGGAAAGAAAAGCAAGAAGATAAGAGGACAGCATATCTGCTCAAGTATTTGCATTTGGAGGTTTACATTAAAAAGAGAATCTCTTTGTGCTGTCCTGATTGGGGATTTTCAATTAAAGCTGAGATCGCCAGTTTTAGACTGGTTTGGAGGCGCAGAAGATAGGGTGCCTTGGGGTGGCCCTGAGCCAGGGAGGCTTCCACTGGACAGGCTGACCAAAGAAAGGGGAGGGAAGATGGACTGTTCCCTGGAGCTCGAAGGCTCCGTTTGTAAGAAAGGAAAATGGGCTGCTCTTGGAGTGGGGCCCCTTCCAGGAGGGATGAGGGACTCCTCTCACATTCTCTCTTTCTGTTCTGATGATGCCCTCCAAGAGATAGAGGGAAAAATAAAACAATCAAGGAGGAGTTAACAGGGTAATAAAGAAGACAACAGCCAGGCATGACTTGGACTTTCACAAAAGCCGAAAGTCCTTCATGGCTCCTTCAATGGCTGACATTTTTGAGTGCCCACTTTGTGCAAGCCGCTGTGCAAGTGTTTCAATTGTATTATTTTATTTAATCTTCCACAACAAAAGTATATGACACTGTATTCTTATCCCCATTTCCCAGCTGAGAAAACTGAGGCTTGCAGAGATTAAGAAATTTATGCAAAGTAAGGCAGTTAGCGACAAGTAGAGACACGATCGGAATTTATATCTGCTTGACTTTAAAGCCCAAGGTCTAAGGACCAGGGTAGATAGTATGCTCTTCAAAGGAGAATGAGGTCATCAGCCCACCCTACCCCTCCCTCTAGAAAAGTCAGGCAGAAACTCCCTTTGATTAGCCAGTCAGTAAACTTGGTGACAATATTACAGGGAGAGTCCCCCGGACAAGCAGCCATGTGCCTGGTAGCTAATTGATGCAATGCTGCAATTTGGAGTGATTTGGGAGGCTATGAAGCACTGGTTCTCTGCTTCCTCCTTCGTTTCCTTCCTCCTTCCCAGAAAAGTCTACTGCTTTGCCTGACGTCAGGAAAATGGCTTGCTAGGTAGAAGTAGAGTGTCCGTCCGTCAGCAGACAAACGAACAGAGAATATCTTTCTTGTTAAAAGGCGCACTTTGAATGAAGAGACCACCCCAAACAGGCTCTGTGTGAGCAGCATGGCTGTTTATTCACCTGGGAGCAGGTGGGCTGAGGCCAAAAAGGGCATCAGCGAAGGGCGATGGGTTAGGAGTTGGTTTTATAGGTTTGGGGTGGGCAGTGAAAAGTTAGAGTAAGATCAGTTACAGTGGTGGGGGTAGGGGCAAGGAGCACACATTACCATAAGTTCAGTTACGATGGCGGGTGGGGTAAAGCATAAGAGTAGTTAAGATGGTAGTATGGGGCAGAGGGATATTCACAGAGCAAGAACGGTTAAGAGGCAGGGTGGGGTGAGGAGAATTTACATTATTGTAAGAACAGTTGGAAGGGAGGAATGACCAAGCTGTGTGTGTGGCCCAAAGGCCCCTTCACTTTAGTCTCCTTTGAAGCTTCAGTACTTCCAAAGCACCACCTCTGCTCCACCCCACCCCACGCCCCTCCTCAGCCTTTAGGGTTAGCTCTAGTGGGGTGAGGAGAATTCACATTATCATAATAACAGTTAAGATGGCAGGGTGGGTTGAGAAGCTTAAGGTCCAGGGGAAGCTCAGCTGGGCAATTAGGGATAATGGCCAACGCAGGCTGTGGGGAGATCAGCAGAGGCAGGCAGGACTTTAGACTTTTTGGGTCCGGGCTTGCACATGGAGGCCTGACATTTCTTGAGCATTGTTCTGAGCACAGTGGGAAGAAACAAAAGAGAAGAAATAGATACCCCCAAGGACCTTGCTGCCAGTTAGAGAGACATGATAAATACACAGGCTGAACCATCCAAAGGTCTTTTAAAGCAGTGGACAAATATGAGCCATTCAAACCAGTGCAAAGGAAGCGCAAAAGCACTGAGCGCAAAATCCAGCTTGTGTGTGGTGGGCTATGCAGGGGTGAGATGCCGGGGGCCATGCCTGGAGATTTCTTGCAGGATGGGTGCTTAGAAACGTGGAGCTGGAGCAGAGAAAGGGGGACCCTTTGGGAAGCTCTAACAGTAACCACACTCCATGAGGCTGCATTCCTGTCCCTGGACCACACAGTGAGTGTATGTCAGTGGGTGTACATTGATCCCTAGATGCATTCTTCAAAGGTGTTCTCCAGATTTATAGTAAAATGATTTAGAGATCTGTTTAAAATGCAGAGTCCTAGGCCCTGCGGCACAGCTATGGCAACAGAATCCTGGGATCAAGGCCTGAAATCTGCTTTTCAACGGCTCTCAAACAATTCTCCTACACACAGGAATCAGTGCCTCTGATTTACTCTGCAGTTTACCAATAAGGAAACCAAAGCTCTGAGAAGTTAGAGCCTGCCTGACATCACCCATCACTAGATGTGCCCAGTGAATACTTTCCTGAGTTTAATAGAATGGAATTGGATTGAATCTCAAGTGGCCCAGTGTGAGAACCCACACCTTGAAATATCCTGTGGGGAGAAAGCCTCAGAGGCAGAAAATGGCTTCTTAGCAATACCAGGGGTAGTGCTCTTGATGATATGCTAAACAAAAGATGGATTATTCATGAGTTTTATTATTCACACCCTTTCGGCCAGCTGGAGGCCCTTGAAAGCACCACTGGAGCTAGCCCTAAAGGCTGAGGAGGGGCGTGGGGTGGGGTGGAGCAGAGGTGGTGCTTTGGAAGTACTGAAGCTTAAAAGGAGACTAAAGAGAAGGGGACTTTGGGCCACACCCAGAGCTTGATCATTCCTCCCTTCCAACCAGTGTCCAGCCACCTGTGCCAGGGTTGACCCAGCTCTACCTCTAACATCCAGAAAGCGGGAGGAGAAGAGCTTCAGCTTAGTGGGGGATCCTGCCTCTGACTGTTTTCAGGAACCCAGAAGAGGGTGAACATTCGAAATGGAATTTTCAACACACAGAGTAACATTTTTTCTTCTTCTTTTTTTTAACTCCCATCTTTGAGACGGAGTTTCGTTCTTATTGCCCTGGCTGGAGTGCAATGGCACAATCTCAGCTCACCACAACCTCCGCATCCTGGGTTCAAGCCATTCTCCTGCCTCAGGCTCCCAAGTAGGTGGGATTACAGGTACATGCCACTATGCCCAAATAATTTTGTATTTTTAGTAGAGATGGGGTTTCTCCATGTTGGTCAGGCTGGTCTGGAACTCCCGACCTCAGGTGATCCGCCCACCTCGGCCTCCCGAAGTGCTGGGATTACAGGTGTGAGCCACTGTGCCTGGCCAGGTGGAGTAACATTTCTGTAAAGAATTATGCTACTTGGATTCACCTGCAAGGTGATGAAACCCACTAATATCCCCTTTCTCCAGCCTCCCTTTCTCTCCTTCTCTCTCCCCCAACATGAAGAAAAGTATTGTTAGTGAGAGGGAAGGTAGACTGTAGTCCTGGGGAGATCCCCAGCTTCTGAAAATCTGTTTTCCTACTAACAGACTGGGAAGGCTTATACAGAGTAGGTGCGGACTGTCGTGTAGTGCCTGCGTCATTGAGTGTGTGGAATGGGGGACTTCAGGACAGGCAAGGGGCTGCCCAGAAAATTCTACTTGCTTCACAGTTATACCTGGGACTGAATCTGGAATCAACAGAATTTCATATCATAGATACATTCTTTTAAGAACGAGAGACAAGGGAAACAAGATGGTAAGTGTGGGGGAGTTGAATGTAAGGAGCAGTTGGGATACTTATCCCAGGAAAAGGGTATTATCACAGTGAGGCAACTTTTATTTACTAGGTCTAGCAACTTGCCAATTTTCTAGAAAATTCTGGAAACAAAGGCAACTCGGTTATTTCTTCCTACTTGTTGCCTACCTGGAGAGGTAAAAGCAAATTGATCAGGGCATATTAAGAAGTACTTCCTGGACTGTTCCCAGTTGTGGGAACTGAAAGATCAGAGAATCAGTCATAGTTCAGGGAGGGTGGGGAGTGAGAAGAAGTTCAGTTGTGCTTATACAATAAAAGAGGTGATACAAGTATTATTTATGACATCTGGGAGCCTGAGGACTGTCTCAGGTAGGATAAAGCCAAGACAACTAGAGATGACCTTGAATTGAGCTTGGGGAGGAGGAAGTGGGAGGGTAGAGGGGAGTCAAACTGAGACAGAGGAAGAATGACTTCCTCTCTGACCAAGGCCTCCACATTCCATAGGGTGACTTCCAAAGGGTGGGGACTGGCAAAACATTTCTTAGAGGCAACAAGAGCTATCTTTCCCTAAGAGAAGCTGAAGAAAGGGGGAAGCTAATTAAATGAAAATTGAGGAAGCTCAGGGCCCCACACCAACTGAGAGTAATCTGAGAGTGATCATCAATCTTCATAAACCAAGGCTTACGCAGCATCTTCCCTGCTAAGGGTGTGGGGTGCGGACTTTGGATGGAACTGAGGCCACTGTGTTCCTCATCACAGAAAAAGAATGAAATATGGAATCAGTACTAAAAATGCAGACAGTGACCACCAAGCAGATACACCGGTGTGAACCCTTAGAGAATAGCAATAAGTTTATCAATCCCCATGATTATTCACAAACAATTGTGGTTGTATTAGGTCCTTTCTTATTAAAATTGTGAGTTTTCCATATACTTATGCTTTGTCTCTCCTGCCAGATTGTAAAGTCTTTGAGGCTAGAGACCCTCTTGTATATTTCTCATTCCTCCATCCATCAACCCATCTACCATTGTATGGTATTTCCCTCTATGCTTCTCACTGCTAGAAATGCAGAGGAAAATAGAATTCAATCCCTAACCTTGATAAATTATGATATTGTATAATATAAATGTACATATATGTGATATTAGAAATAATTCAAAAAAATCCTGTTTAAAAGGGGGTGTGGACATCATGGAATCTCATAATAGACAAGTGTACTAGACGCGAAGTGCTTGGACACTAGAATTAAAAAAAACCCGAGGTTTTTTTTTTTTTTTTTTTAAGCCTCATAGAAGAAGAAGACTCTTCTATGAGGCTTAAATAGAAGACTTTCTATGCTTCTATGAGTTATTTAAGTCTCTCTATAATAGGGAAATTGTCAGAGGCATTGAAACCAGAGTGACTCCATCTTGAATAAAGTATGGGTAAAATGAGGCTGAGACCTGCTGGGATGCATTCCCAGGAGATTAGACTTTCTTAGTCACAGGATAAAATGGGAGGTCGGCACAAGATACAGGTCACAAAGACTTCATCGATAAAACAGGATGCAGTAGAGAAGCAGGCCCAAACCCACCAAAACCAAGATGGCAACGAAAGTAACCTCTGGTTATCCTCACTGCTCATTATATGCTAATGATAATACATTAGCATGCTAACAGACACTCCCACCAGCGCCGTGACCGTTTACAAGTGCCATGGCAACATCTGGAAGTTATCCTATATGATCTAAAAGAAAGAGGAACTCTCAGTTCTGGGAAATCCCTGCCCCTTTCCCAGAAAACTCATGAATAATTCACCTTTTGTTTAGCATATGATCAAGAAATAACCATAAAAATAGCCAACCAGCAGCCCCAAGGGAGCTATGGAGGAGCCATTCTTGTATTCCCTTACTTTCTTAATAAACTTGCTTTCACTTTATGGACTTACCCCAAATTCTTTCTAGCATGAGATCCAAGAAACCTCTCTTGGGGTCTGGAACAGGACCCCTTTCTGGTAACAAAATAATGGAACCTCCCTCAGGGACATAAGTTGAGAATTAAACAGATAAAAACATGTTAAGTGCTCATTTATGGGGTCTAGCACAGATAAGTGCTCAAAAACTAGTAGCATTTAGAAAAAATAAGGAAGTTCATGAACCATGATGGCAAGTTTAGACATTGACTTCTGATCCCCCACACAGAATAATTTAGCAACAACTATTTCCTTGGGGCATTTTAAAATTCTCTGAGTGAAGTTCACCTGGGTCGATGGGTGAATGGTCAGGAATCTAAAGAGGGCAAGGCTACCAGGAGCTTGCCTTTGAACTACCCCAACCTCAATTTCCAACTCAGGAGTTCTTTCTCAGCTGGAACCAACAAGGAGCTAAGGCCATCACACATTCCCCAAATATGCATGTAAAAGCTTTTGTGACTGCCAAAGAAAGCCTACAAAAAGGCGATAGAAATGCATGGGTGTCTTCCAGAGGGCACTGTCCTAAGCTGATCTTATTTCTCTGTTTGTACTTTTTTATTGTTGGGAAGGGCTGGTAAACGGTTGAAACTAGGAGGCTGGAGTAAGCAATTATGGCCTAAGATGGTAGACACTCCCTAGTCTAACTCTTCTCCAAAACCAGCTCCTACAAGGTGGTGCTCAAGCCAGCATTGTATGTGGTCTCACTGAAAATGGAAGTGCTAATGAGGAACTCTAGGTGCAAATTTGCAAAAATAAAAAACACTGAGGCATCCAAATGCTTGTTCCCAGTTTGCCAAACCTGCTCTTAAAGCAAAGGATTTAAGCGATGTATGGCAACACACAAAAGCTGAATTTAACAATTATTCTTATTTGTTTTCAATTTAACAGACACTGTTAGGGTGCTTAATAATGCCAGACACTGTTTTAAGTAATCCCTTACATTGGAATAACTAGCATTTTAATCGTTGGAAAAGGACTTTCATATATGCTACCTTATTTGTTAGTCCTAATAAATGTGAAATGTAGGTTTTTTTGCTCAAAGTCTTAAGTTGTTGTTGTTGAAACAGAGTCGCACTTTGTCACCCAGGCTGGAATGCAGTGGCACAATCCCGGCTCACTGCAACCTCCGCCTCCCACATTCAAGTGGTTCTCCTGCCTCAGCCTCCCAAGTAGTTGGGACTACAGGCACATACCACCAAGTCTGGCTATTTTTGTATTTTTAGTAGAGAGGGGGTTTTGTCATGTTGACTAGGCTGGCCTTGTACTCCTAACTTCCAGTGATCCTCCCAAAATGCTAGGATTACAGGCATGAGCCACTGTACGCAGCCTAAATTCTTACCTTACAGATTTTTTAAAAATGGTTTTTAAGAAGAAATTGAAGTTATCCATTCAAGACCATTCATCTTGTGATAGAGGCAGGACTTACAGGTTTTCTGATTCCAAAGTCTGTGCTCCTTTCACTGCACAAATAAAAAAGAAGAAGAGAATTAGCATAGTTCCTGTCCTCAAAAGGGTTATAACAAAGTAGGAAAAAGACTCAAGCGTGTAATGTTGACAACATTTTAATCCAGGGCAACAGGTAGGTAGACCATACAAGGAGGAGATGGAGAAGCAAGAAATAAAAGGAGAATTTCCAAAAGGAGGGGGTGGGGTGAATTAGTTAAGGCTCTATTTTTTTGAAGCATGCGACAGAAATTCAGCTCAAATTGGGAACTGGCTCAAACTGGCTTCAGGCAATGCGGAATCCAATGAATTGAGCAGTGTCTTCAGGATTTGGTTCTCTTGCATCCTCTTTGCTTTACTCTTTGTCAGCTTCATTCTCAGAATGGCGTCTCCATGTGGTGGCCCCGAAGCTCCATGCTTACATTCTGCAGGTTTAGAAATTGCAACAGAAAAAGTGTCTTTCCAGACAAGTCTAGCAAAAGGACCTGCAATTGCACCTCACCGTGCTGGCTGGTCACGTGTTCTTCTCTGAGCCAATCAGTATGGCCAGGGGGCCCTGGACTGCTCTGATTGGCTAGCTCTTATTATGTGTTTATGCACAAAGCCAAGTGATGAGGTCAGTTCACCAAAATCATGTGACCTGAGGGCAAGGGGATGGCTCCTCAAGGAAAAATTGGAGTAGTATAACCTAACAGGGATGGACATGCTGGACAGGTACAGGCAAAAACAACCACAGGGGTTGAGATGGGCGCAGGCACCTAGCCAGGTGTTTTAGGGATGATAGGGACACAGTGGGTGGTGGTGAAGAAACAGCAGGACTGGAGACGCAGAGTCCTTGGTCTAATTCCTGCTCTTTCTGTAACTACTGATGTGACTTTGAACAAGTCATTGAGCCTCTCTGGGCCTCAGTTCCTCAAATGTAACAGGGAATGAAAATTTAAATAATAGTAATAACAAAAGCCCCCCAGGTTGCTGTGAGGATCATGATATGATCCAAATGGATGAGATCATAGGCAGAAAGTCCTTTTGAAATGCTAAGTGAAGAAAGATTTATAAATATCAGAGTGTATTTGAGGCAAGGGACCAGCATCAGCAGAGATATGAAACAGGAATAAGTAGGGTGTGTACAGGGAATAGTAAGCAGACTGGACTGCTTGGAAGGAAAAGCCAGGGCAATGCATGCAAAATCTAATATGCAGCAACCCTGCATGCTTCAAGGCTGAAACTGGGCTGGTCTCCGTAAGTCAGGGTCTTCTTCCTTTAGTGGTGCTGGGAAGAGGACTCTTAGCTATGGCTATAAAGTGGTGTCTGGAAAGGTGCCCCAGGTAATCCCAGTTAGCGAGGACTTCCCAGTGCAGAGCCAGCCTTCCCAGGGTGAGGAGGGAGGGAGGCTGGCTCTGCCCCTGGCCAATATTTGGTTTCAGGGAGGCTCTTTCCCCTGCCCACCACCAAAGAAATCACAGCAACAGGTGGGGAACGGGGAGTTGGGAAGGGCCAGGCCAAGGTCCCTAGAGGGTGGGGCAAGGGGGATGAGGAGGATTAGGAAGTAGCAGGTGGAACTCGTACAGTTAGGGCTCTCATGTGTGACCAGCCCTGATTAAGGAAAATCACTTTTGTTTACTAACCAGTTTGTGGGGCCCTTCCAAGCCGAGCTAAATTGCTGGGCTTATACCTGCAGGGTTTTCTCAGTCCGTGAGGATCTGCTGAGGGTGCTGGGCAGGGTGGGAGGAGGAATGCACTTTTCCAGGCTGTATTTTGTGAAAAGACTACTAGCCTGGTGACCTCAAGATAGGGATTTCTCATAACAGAGGGTTGGTATGTATGTTACCCCCATCTCTAACATCCTTAGGACAAATACATTTTGACAAGGACATTTTCTCAGGAAAATGGAGAGTCATGCCCATTCAGAAAATCATGAGAGGAAGCAACTGAGGAGATTCAGTTTCTAGCCTAGCTCAAAAACAAACTAGAGAGACTCCTGATTCCAGCAGTCCCCAGGCCGACTCAGGTGGGATTCCAGAGAGAAATTAGCATGATGAACTTATTGCTTGGAACACTTTACAGTTTACAAAGGACTTTCAAATACTGTATGTATTTTTAAGGATGTATATTTGCTGTCTTATTTGTAATTGTAGACAATGAGACTTGATCTACTTGTTCAATAATGGCTAAATAAATGAAAAGCACCCATAAGATAAAGTATATGCAGTTATTTTAAATGATGTGGCAGATGTTTGTATTCACACATGCAAATGTGTGGAGATGTCTGTTGTTAATATTGGGTTATAAAACAGTATGTCTAGTAAAATCTCATTTTGTTTAAAATCTATATCTTCATTTCCACATAAAATCTGCAAGATTATATACCAAAATGTGAACAGTGGTAATCCCTGGGTGATGCTACAGTACATGCACACGAAAACACCCATAAACATATATAATATCCTAAATTTTCGAAAATTACCATGTATTATTGTTGCACTAAGAAAAAGCATGGATTTTTATCTTCACAAATGGAACTATGAGTGAATTCAAAAGAATTTCCAGTTACAGTGTTGAAAATGCTAGTGATGAGATATAAATAATGAAGACTTCAGATCTACAAGGAATTTGCAGAATTTTTAGAACTTTACATCACTTATTAGCAATTTTTCTGGAAACAGGGGATCATGTTTACCCAATAAATCGTGCTACCGTGCTGGCTGGTCATGTGTTCTTCTCTGAGTCAGTCAGTGTGGTGAGGCGGCCCTGGACTGCTTTGATTGGCTAGCTCTGATTATGTGTTCACTCACAAAGTCTTAAATCTCTATCTTTGACAGTTTTCACTTTCCTCTTAATTTGCGGATAACTCTTTTAAAGGTTTATTCCACTGTATGACAAGTACTCAATTATCATGTTTCTTCATAGACTGTGAGTTCCCTGCAGGCAGGGTGCCTGGCAGAAGACGTGGTATCTATGTGTTCTCCATAAATGTTGTCTGAATGAAGGCTCACATAGAGAGAAACACAAATGAAGGATGTTTATTAGAAGCTTGTGGACGGAGAGAAATCAGTGTGAAAATATTATAAAATGAGTGATGGAGAAGAATGGACTTTGAAGGATTTACGCAGGCACAGAGGTAGAAAGAGAGGCCATCCACTCAAGCAGAGGGAACAGTAAGGTGACCAACTGACCTGGAGTGCTTAGCACTGAAGTGCTCCCTGAGGTGTTCCACTTTCTGTGCTAAAACCAGAACTGTCCTCAGCAACCAGGATGACTTGTCTCTCTATGGCAGGAACAGTGTAATCAAAGGCAGAAAGATAGAAAAGCAAATTCAGGAAACATGTCATCCAGTTTGCCTACAGCATGGCTTAGGGCAGGGAAACCATGGACACAAGCCTAGGAAAGTTAGTCTGGGAGTCACTGAAGACGACCTTGAATATCAGGTGAGACTCTTGTGTTGAATTGGTGGAAATAGAAAGATCAAAGGCACTCCACATCTTAATGCTCAACTCTTCCAGCACATATACACATTTATTTTAATTTTTAATTTTTTTTTTTGAGATAGTCTCATTCTCATCCAGGCTGGAGTGCAGTGGTGCAATCAAAGCTCACTGTAGCCTCAAACTCCTAGGTTCAAGCAATACTCTTGCCTCAGCCTCCTCAGTAGCTGGGACTACAGGCATGTGCCATCATGCCCAGCTAATTAAAAAATTTTTTTGTAGAGACAGGGCCTCGTTACATTCCACAGGTTAGTCTGGAACTCCTGGGCTCTAGTGATCCTCCTGCCTCAGCCTCCAAAGTGCTAGGATTACAGGCATAAGACACTGCGCTGGGCCCAGCACATCCCCCTCTCTCTCCCTCTCTTTCTGCCTCTCTCCATTATCTCCCTTCAAAGTCATCCTTACACATTTGGCTCTTATCCCTTGACATGATTTCTTCCTCTTATGAAGCACACCTTGGGTTTTCAAATGCAGTAATCAAATTCAAGCGAGAACTGCCTTGGTAGAGGAAAGGCTGTTTTCTACCAGTGGGGACCGACTCTGCCAGGCCCTCCATCTTTACACCCAGCCCCTCTGTGACCAGCGACATGTGCGAGTGATGACTGGCTGAGATTCAAGACACGGTCGGTGGTGCCTGGGGAACAGAGCAGAGGTGGGGGCTCCCAGGGAGTGAGAGCTAGTGACCCTGGCCTCATTAGCACCATGCTGCTGAGTGGGAAGCCACAGGCCACGCCTGGAACATCTGACGAGCAGCTCAGGGTGTTACAGCGTCGGGGTCTACACAGAAGGCCATTGCCATCCGCATCCTGGTCTGTCTGTCTGTGCACTATAAAAACTGACAAAAAGGGCCTCACCGCTGAGTTTCAGACTGAATGTTTAATGCAATTAATGCATATTTCATAGCACAATAACTGCCAGCGCTTTGCTCTGCCATCCTCCCTGGCTGAGTTATTTACACAGCCATTTTGAGGCCAGTCACAGAGGAAGTTGACAAATGGGTGTCTGTGCAACATGTCTGTTTTTTCCCATGCAGATCAGGGCCTCGCAGCTTCAGAAAGTCCCTGAGCAGCATCTCAAACCTGCCCTACTCAGTACACACCCCATATACTCACCTTGGAAGATACAGTCAGTCCAAAGTCTCTTGCCTTATATCTGTCCCTCCTTCCCCCTCCCGAGCCCCAAGAACAGCACAAAGGAGGGGCTTTATGCTAATATTATCACATCCTGACACGGATCTTAGTGATTTTCTCATTACAAAATCCTTAAAAATGAAAAGCGTGAGCTGTCCCCTGGTCAGTGACTTCATTTATTCATTGATCAGTTCTGACAGTCCTTTTGTAAGGCAGTTCTGCCCCTAGGATGGTTTGACATAAATCAGGGGCCCCTCAAGCTCACCTGCTCATCACGGGTGATGGATTTGGCAGGTTTTCAGGTTCCCGTGAAACAGATCTCTGGACCAGGAGAGCCAGGCTGGGACTCAGAAGGCAGCTTTCAGCACTAGAGGGATATCGACTGATTCACATCTCGTGCTGTTTTTCACTTAACAGGCACAAATCCAGCCCTTTGAGTCTACGTTGTAACCTCCGATTCAACATCAAGAAGCTTCAGGTGTACCTCTCTTTGTGCCGTAGTCGTGTTCCTGAAAAGTTGTAGATAACACGATTTCTTTGGGTAAACAGGATCCTGTTTCCAGCGACTCTCGTTTTTATTTAGAGACATTCTGGATCGTTCTTTATTTAACGTGAATTTTTTCTGCCTTCCTCTTTCCACTCCAGTCTCTGACAAATATTTAATGAAAATGAAATACATTTAGAGAACACTTAAAAAGAATATTAAAGAAAATCCTTCTATAATATGTAATTATTCACCCTTAAATTATCTGTTTTGTCACTATGGAGTCTTATATGCCAGGTTTTACTAAATAGAGGCACATCTATAACTAAGCGCTTTAGCAAATCAAAACAGCTGGCTGTGTTATTTTTTAATGAATGTACAAAGCTAAATTCATGAAGTTGATTTGATGAGAATTCCTGAAAGTACAGTCCTATGTAGCAAGCTCTCTTTAACATGCTGCTTTTAGGTTTTAAGTATTGCCGTGGGAGAAAGCAGTAGGTAGTAGAAAATCTAAGCCCTTAGATTCAAGCCTGAATTGGACATGGCAGAAAATGACATTTAGTACTCCTGGCCACTGGGAAGACTGCATTAGAGACGGAACATGATGGGGTCTGGAACTCTGGTGGGCTGTGATGACAAGAGGCACTGTAGGGGCTATGGCTGTCTGTCTATTCTGAAGTCTTATAGGGCTGGGTTGGAATGCCAGCTCCACCTCCTATCAGTAACTGTGAGTTACTTGTCTTCTCTAAGCCTTGCTTTCCTAACTATAAAATGGGTACAACTTGGAACCTACTGATTATGCATGGTATGCATGAAATAACGCATATACGCCCCTTAGCACCGGGTCTGACGGTCACAAGCATTCAGTAACTATTTGTTTAAACAAGGTAGAACTGTGAGTTGGTGTGTTTTTAATCTTCCCAGATTCTGTGAGTATGGCAGGGCATAGGATATTATCATCCCCATTTTGCAAAAGAATATTGAAACCCAGAAGTTCAAGGTCTTGCCAGATCATATTGCCAATGAGCTCTAAGAGTGCAAGGGTTGCAGTACTTTACCTGGCTTATTTTACACCGGAAGATGCTTTATAAAATGAAAGTTCTCACTCTCTTCCCCTGGTATTCAGTTTTCTGTCTTGAACTGACCAGGGCTTAAGAGGAAAGGACCCACCTTCCGACTCAGGTCACTGAGACCCATTCTCCATCGTGGAAGGAATGCTCAAATAGCAACAGCTTTCAATTACTGAGCGCTTGCTTTCTGCCAGGAATCGTGCTAGTGTTTTGCCCACATTAGAGCCACCTTTTGCAGATTTACAAATGACAAAATGGGCTTAGAGAGGTAGGGTACCTTGCTGGGGGGGAGCAGCTAGCAAGTTTTCACATCATGACAGAAATCAGTTCGTTTAGGCAGTGTGACTCCAAGTAAAGATTAAGTCACTTCACCATGTGGCGATTCAAGCTCAGGCTTAAAGTTTCCTCAAGCAGAAATTATCAAATCTGACTGACGATTAGAATTTCCCAAGACACCTATAAAATAATGCAGATTTCCAGGTAGCACCCTTGGGAACCCTGACTCAGTACGTCTGGGCCAGACCAGGAATCCATATGGTATTTTGAAAAACCCCAGCTGAAGCTTATGATCAGCCAGGTGTGGGAAGTTTGCTTTGGGGCATGTGCCTAGCTGCCCTCTGGGAGCCTCTGACCTTATAGATGGGCTAATTCACGACAGTTCCTAACTGTCCTATTAGATCATTTTTATTGCCAGTTTCTTCCTCAGCTTCAAGCTCAGAGTTTCAGTCCAGACATCAAGCATTTATGGAGTGCCTACTGTGAGCAGGACCTTGAATGACACCCTGGGTTTAAGAAATCAATAATTCATGGCCCTTGGGCCAGCTGTGTTCTCAACCCCGGGGCTGGTGTGTCTGCAAGCTTCGGAACACATTTCCTTATAACGATTGTAAGTTATTTAGCACGGGTTTCTTGTGCAATCTATTGTTTCAGAAATCAAAGACCAGTGTCTTTTTGTCCTATTAATTAACATCTAATTAATAACACCTAATACCAAATTCCATGCCCAGCAAAAAATGATAGCCCTGTGCTGGTTTAAACAAAATGAGAAGCTCCTTTAGAGGGAATTAAACATCCCGAGTTAGGGATCTCTGGTCTGGTCAACAGATCTTACTGAGTTCTTTCCTGCTTCTCAATATACAACAACCCGGCTTTCTTCTTCCCATTTACATCTCCCCCCACTTACAATGCCCAGTGAATCTGAACAGAGTCTGGAAAAAAATTGGGTACATTTAGTGATTCTGAACTCTGGCTTTACATTAATGTCACATGGGGAGGGAGTTCCTAAAATCTACTGATGCCCAAATCTCCCAAAGATCAATGAAATCAGAACCCTGGGGGTGAGGTCTGGGTCTGGGAACAAGTTTTTTAATTTTACTTTTCTTCTTCTTCTTAAGATCCCCAGATGATGCTAATATGTAGCCAGCTGAGAAGCACTGATGTAGCCGAAGGGAACTGGGCTGGCAATTGGCAGATCTAGGTTCAACTCTAGCTTATATGACAATTTATAAATGGCTCTCCCGAGCTGAACTTTCTTCCACACCTGTAAAATGAGGATACTAGACTAGACCTCTTGTAGACTAGATCTTTTCAGCTGTCACATTCTAAGTTTTGATGGTCTGGGGCCAGTTCAGGTGAAGAGGGAGAGTTGGGTGGGGAACGACAAGAGACCTTGTTCCTTTAAAAGGGCCAGATGCACTTAGGGAGGCGGAAAGCAAGAGGGAAAGAACATGAGCTAGATGCTAATTGGAAAGGATAAGGGACCTGTCGTGTTGTCGGTTTCACTGTCTGGGACCTGGTCTGTAAGTGCCGGAACTGCATCGTATGAATCACAGGAAGGATCCTGGGCATGCCAACTTCTGTCCTCTCTCCTCTCTATCCGTTGGTGTGCTGCTCCTCAGCAGAGGGCCTCTGTTTTCTTAAGATGATTAAGTCCTTCTAAGTCTCCCTCAGTAGAGCCTATGATCGAAAGTGACAGTTGGAGCCTCCTCTATTTAAAAGCTGCCACTTTGTATTAGCAGAAGAATTAACTTAGTTTGGGGGACATTTTATTGATGCATTTTAAAACTTGATCACAGAGAGGTGAGCAGGTATATAAGGAGGTAGGGTGGGGTATACAGAAAAGAAGTCTGGCTAGAGAAGAAGGGGCATGCTTCCACTTTTAGTTCCACTTTAAAAGGTAGCTTCATATGGTCAGATTTGCTGCCCTCATTCAAAAGTGCAAAGTGAAATGGAAGGCTGGGCAACGAAGAGGTAACTTGGTGCAATGTAAACAGTTGACTGAGGGTACCTGAGGCCAGTGGGGCCGGGGAGTATATAGGCGTCTGTCCATTGCTGAATTGGAGTTCAACTCCCAACTCAACTATAAACAAAACATTCTCAAAAGGCATTCTCTCCTCCCCTCTGACATGAGGACTTCTCCTCCCACATATGCAGTTTCTTTCTTTTTTCTCCATTCCTCAGACAAAGCTTGCTGTGAGACATTTGTAGAGTATCTCCTATATGATAGATATTCTCCTAAATGCTAGGACACAAAGATGCATGACTAGGAGCCTTAAAGGACTCCAAGGGCTCTACTAGCTGGGAGACAGAGTAATAAGCCACAGAGTAGCATGTGACAGGTGTGAAGAGGAGGGGCCTTGGTGCTTTAAGGACACAGAGCTTGCCAGCTGAGAGAGTAAAGAGAGATACCAAAGCTGATTTTTGACATTAATAAGAAGAAATTTGTTCCAGCAAGAGAGAACAACGTGAGCAAAAGGTATGGAAACCCAGACATGTGTGTTCTTCTCAGGGACCTGCATGTGTTTCAATATAGCTGGATTAAGAGTTCCAGAGGAAGGGAAAATGGAAGGCAAGCTAGAGAGGAAGATAGAAGTTAGATCACAAAGGATGTAATAGGTTTCGCTGAGTTAGAATTTTATCTGAAAGGTAAAGTAAATCAGTGAAAGGACTTAGAGAAGAATATGATACTAAATGTGTACTTTTTCCAAAAAATTCTTTTAGCCAGAGTTTTGCTCTGTCACCCAGGCTGGAATGCAATGGCGCAATCTCAGCTCACTACAACCTCCGCCTCCCGGGTTCAATTGATTCTCCTGCCTCAGCTCCCAAGCAGCTGGGATTACAGGTGCCCACCACCACGCTTAACTAATTTTTGTATTTTTAGTAGAGACAGGGATTCACCATGTTGGCCAGGCTGGTCTCTAACTCCAAACCTCAGGTGATGTGCCCACCTCAGCCTCCCAAAGTATTGGGATTACAGGTGTGAGCCACCATGCCCAGCCTAGAAATATAATTTAGAAAGACCACTCTAAGAGCAATATGTAAGATATCTTATAAAGGGATAAGACCAACAAAAATAAACAGTGGGGCTGAACTAACTAGTTAGCCATATACAAAATAATGGAACTGGACTCCTACCTTTCACCATATACGTTCCCAAATTAACTGAGGTTGGATTAAAGGTTTAAATGTAAGACCTCAAACTATAAGATTCCTAGAAGAAAACCTAAGAAACACCATTCTGGACACAAAGATGAATGACTAGTAGCCTCCCAAGGACTCCAACGACTCTACTAGCTAGGAGATAGAATGATAACCAACAATTAGAGTAGCATGTGACAGTTGCTAAGAGAAAGCCTTTGCACTGGCCTTGGGAAAGAAGTTATGGCCAAGTTCTCAAAAGCAATTGCAACAAAACCAAAGATTGACAAGTGGGACCTAAAGAGCTTAAAGATTTTAAGAGCTTCTGCTCAGCCAAAGAAACTATCAACAGAATAGACAGACAACCTGCAGAATGGGATAAAATATTCACAAACCATGCATCCAACAAAGGTCTAATACTCAGAATCTATAAGGAACTTAAATAATTCATCAAGCAAAAAACAGATAACTGCATTTAAAAATGGGCAAAGGACATGAACAGACACTTCTCAAAAGAAGACATGCAAGTAGCCAACAAGCATGAAAAGATGCCTCACATCACAAATCATCTGAGAAATGCAAATCAGAACTACAATGAGATACCATCTCATACTAGTCTGAATGGCTATAATTAAAAAGTAAAGAAAAAAAAAAGATGCTGGCAAGACTTCAGAGAAAAGGGAATGCTTATGCACTGTTGGTGGGAATGTAAATTAGGTCAGCCCCTGTGGAAAACAGTTTGAAGATGTAAAATATAACTACCATTCAATTCAGCAATCCAATTACTGGGTATATATCCAAAAGAGAATAAATTTTTCTACCAAAAAGACACATGAACTCATATGTTCATTGCAGCGCTATTTGCAATAGCAAAGTCATGGAATCACCCTAGATGCCCATCAATGTTGGATAAGAAAATGGGTAAGAAAATGTGGTGTATCTATACACAAGGGAATACTACATAGCCATAAAAAGAATAAAAGCATGTCCTTTACAGCAACATGGATGGAGCCGCTATCCTAAGGCCATTATCCTAAGATAATTCTTATATCCTAACATAAGAATAGAACATCAAACACTACGTATTCTCCCTTAAAAGTGAGTGCTGAATATTGGGTACTCATAAACATAAAGATGGTACAGGCCAGATATGGTGGCTCACACCTGTAATCCAAGCACTTTGGGAGGCTGAAAGTGGATTTGTGGGTGGATCACCTGAGGTCAGGAGTTTGAGGCCAGTCTGGCCAACATGGCAAAACCCTGTCTCCACTAAAAATACAAAAATTAGCAGGGCATGGTGGCATGCACCTGTAGTCCTAGCTACTCAGGAGGCTGAGGTAAGAGAACCGCTTGACCCTGGGAAGCTGAGGTTGCTGAAATCATGCCACTGAGATCATGCCACTGCACTCCAGCCTGGGCAACACAGTGAGACTCTGTCTCAAAAACAAACAAACAAAAAAGATGGTAAAATAGACACTGGGGCTACCAGAAGGGGTAGGGAGAGAAAGCGTCAAGGGTTGGAAAACTATTTGGGTGATGGGAGCAATCATATCTCAAACCTCAGCATCATGCAATGTACTGTATAAAACCTATACATGTAACAAACCTATACATGTACCCCCTGAATCAAAAAGAGAAGTTGAAATTATTAAAAAGGAAGAATAACGTTTTTTAAAAAAGAAAGGGATAAGATTGAAGAAAGGAAAACAAACAAACCAACTCAATTCACACTAAAAGGTAGAGGGCTATTCTAATGGAGCTATAGGCTTAAGAGGGAGAAGGTTTTCCAGGGCATTCCGAAACCACATAACAGAGGTAGATAATTTCCCTTTGTACTAAAATTATTTCTCTCTCTTACAGACTCTATATCTGGTCTTGGGATAGACACTCTGGCCTCAGAATTGCTATAGGTAGTGCTTGTAAGGTTCCTGACTTTGACTGGGGAACGCTTATTTCACACTCTGGGATCACACCTGTCAGGGATATGTCTGCAAACCATCATCACTTCCAGCTGCTAACGCCCATTGCAGTGTCTCCAGTCTGAGTTTTGTACGTCTGTCTTGTTCCTATCTGGCTGACAAGTTCACCTCTTTTTTCTCTTCAGCCCTGATTAGGCTTGCCAGCAGTAAAAACTCTTGGCAGTTTCTTGGAGAAGCAATTGAATCCACTGTCTTTAGGAATATCTGATTGTGTGTTATCCAGAGACAACTTTGCTACTCCTGACTTATTCCAGATCATCTCTTGACAGTTGGGAGGAAGTAGAAGCAATTGTTTCCATTGGGAATAAAGGTGTGGGACATCTCACTGAGCTGCTTATTCATGTTCATGGATCTATATGAATCCCAGTTGCTGTCCAGCCTGCTCAGAGGCTCTAAATCAGAGACACATGGAAACTTCAGTCTTTATAGCTTCAGGCCCATGACATATTCTTAGTGTGGAGCCTCAAAAGCCCTCCTATGTAGAACTCTATCTCTTTGCCCAGAGTTTGGGGTAGGAAAGATGGTGAAGATGGGACAGATTTTTAAAATTTTTCTTATAAGGTACAACTGGAGGCACTTAAAGTTTGATGGCATTTGGGTGGAGGAAGATGGTTCTTAGGTTTCTGGCTGGATGACACCATGGATAGAAATGTCAGCAACTGAGATTGGAAGTGGTGAAGAAAATGTTCAGAGGTGAGATGATGAACTTAGTATTGGATATGCTGAATGGTCCATCCAGGTAAAATTATCTAGCCCACTGTTGGTTATGCAAGTGTGAAGCTCAGGGGAAAGCTTTGGACTGGAAATAACAATTTGAAATTTATTAGTTTATATGTGGGAGTTGAAACAGTAAGAGTGGATAAGGCTAGATGATAAAAGAGCATAGAGTAAAACTCTAGAACACTTGAATTTTATGAGCGAGCAGAAGAGGTCCCCACAGAGGAGATGAAGGAATAGTAAGAGAGACAGCAGGAAGGCCAAAGGTGTATGGAATCACAGAGGCTGATATCATCTAACATGGTAAGTAGAATGGCATTTTCTCCGTATCACTTTCAGCCAGCAGGTCCTGTATGGTAAAGATTTGAACTTGGCAATTGAGATTTTCCAATGACTATGCCAAGAGAAGTTTCAGTACAGTAGTGAAGGCTGAAATCAGATTGAAACATGTCTGAGAATGTGAAATACAGAAATGAAGGCCCACAGTATGGACAAGTCTTTCAAGAGCAGACAAGAAAGGGAGACAAGAGATCAGGTTGTGGCCAAAGATGGGTGTAGAGAAGAGTTTTAGTTTGCTTCATTTAAGGAAGAGGATACGTTGAAGATGCTCCCAGGCCGAAAGGAAGGCTTGCCAGGTGGGCAAGAGGAACACAACCAGTGGGACAAGGTTTTAGAGATGTGAGGGAGTGCAGCCCAGGGTATCCTGGAAGCTTTGAAGAGAAGGAACACCTATCCTTGGATAGTAGAAGAATGAATGTGGCTAAAGTGACATGTGTGGGTAGGATTGGGGTGGAGAGCCAAGGACCATCAATCTTGCTAGCCTCAATTTTCTTTTTAGTTTTATTTTTAATAGACAAGCAATAATCACATATATTTATGGGGCATAGGTGTATATACACTGAAATAATGAAATCAGCTTAATGAGTATATCCATCACCTTGAATAGTTATTGTTTCTTTTTTGTTGTTGTTGTTGTTGTTGTTGTTGTTTGAGACAGATTCTCCCTCTGTTGTGCAGGCTGGAGTACAGTGGCATTGAAACCTCCATCTCCTGGGTTCAAGCAATTCTTCTGCCTTAACCTCCTGAGTAGCAGGGATTAAAGGCTTGTGCCAACATGCCTGGCTTTGTATTTTTAGTAGAGACGGCCTTTTGCCATGTTGGCCAGGCTGGTCTCAAACTTTTGACCTCAAGTGATCTATCCGTGTTATGTCATTTCTTTGTGATGGGAAGATTTAAAATCCTGTTTTAGTTTGTTTGAAATACTCAATGCATTGTTCTTACCTGTAGCCAACATATTGCGAAATAAACCACCAGAACTCCTCCTGTATAACTGAAACTTTATACCCACAAACCAACATCTCCCCTTTCCCCTCCACCTCCCCCCACCCCAGCTCCTGGTAAGCACCATTCTACTCTCTACTTCTATGAGTTTGACTTTTTAAAATTCCACATACATGTGAGATCATGTGGTATTTGTCTCTTTGTTCCTGGCTTAGTTCACTTAATATAATGGCCTGTAGGTTAATCCATGTTATGGCAAATAACAGAATTTCCTGTTTTCAAGGCTGAATACTATTCCATTGTGTATGTATACTACAATAACCTAGGCGTCCATCAATGGATGAATGAGTAAAACTTCACTGATCAATAAAAAAGTCTGGTTAGAACCGAGCACTATGGAAGGCTCAGGTGTTCTCCCTCCTTTTCTGTGCTTTCCAGTCAAAGCCACATGAATGGCTCCTTCCTGATCACAGAGCAAATCCCACCCATTGTCCTCACCAAAGCCCAGGATGGAACCACTCACCAGACCCCTGAGAGGGAATAAAGCAGATTTCAAGCAACAAGACTGTTGAGGAAATCTAACTGAGCTAAGAACTTGCCAAAGGTCATAAAAAAATGAGTAGAAATGCTGGAACTGGAGGCTGCCCAGCCCTGCCACATCCTCAGCCAATCCCCAAATGGAGAAAAGAGGGATATTCCAGGTTCCGTGGAACCCATCCCCACCACCGATGAACAACAGGAAATCAGAAGAGCAGGTGCACCTCGCAGCTTCCAGGTCAGTCCTTGCCTGGCAGGTGCAGGCCAGGTGCAGATGTTTGCAAACACATCCAGTCCCCTGTCCTGGCCTGGAGGAGGGTGGCAGCCACTTTCTATTGTTATGCTTAGCTCTTCTTGCAAGACCAATCTTTGCTGTCTGTTCCTGAGAGCAAGGAGCCTTTGATTCTGGAGGAGTGATGCATTTCCTGACTTTGATCTCTCACAAATCAGATCTTTGCACACTCTCAAGAGACACTTTTCATTTTAAAGGCTCTGAGCTGGCTGTCTCTTGCTCACCTGTGGAGCTGCTCTTCCCCCTACTGCTTGTTCTTTCAGCAAAACAGGCCCCTAGGCAGCCTGCCTGGGACAGTCAGTGAAAACAGGCTGCCCAAAAGGACTCCCAAGTGAGCAGCAGCCCAGATCCCATAGACTGGCACAGTCCCCTCCCTCTGGCTTGGGGCTGAGGAGAGTATCCACTATTAAGTGCAGATGAGTCAAGATAACAGAAAATGGAAGCCTCTCTCACCTACAAGAACAATACAGGGACCTCCTCAAAGGATATGCATACTCTGCCACAGAAGCGTCAATGCACACCCCTGTAGGATGGAGTGGGTGCATCATACCCCCCTCATTTTGCAGAAGATAAAACTAAACCCATAGCAAGTTTCCTAAGCTATTTGGGACTGTGGATCCAGGATATTAACACAGCATTAGACTCCTTTTCCTGTACTCCACTCACTACACTGGATTCCTAGCTGAGGCTGGAAAACCCCAGACAGGCACTCTAGGGGAGGGCCAGACTGAACTGAGAAAAGTGTGAACCCTATAGGGTTTCAGACTCCACAGCAACACAGTACTGTACCTTGGAGTTAGAAGAATTCAATTCTTGTCTTGGCACTCCCATGTATCAGCAGTCAGAATCTTGAACAAATTACACAAACTTTCTGAACTGCTTCTGTAATCAAACCTGTCTGCTTATATCATAGGATAAATCAAATAAGGTGAATTATGGGCAAACCTCATTTTATGGCTCTCTGCTTTATTGCGTTTTACGGACATTGCGTTTTTTACAGGTTGAATACTTGTGGCAACTGCATCAAGCAAGTCTGTGGGTGCCGTTTTTCAACATCATGCTCACTTTGTGTCTCCCTGTAACATTTTGGTAATTCTCACAATATTTCAGACTTTAAAACTATTAGTACATCTGTTATGGTGATCTGTGATCAGTGATCTTTGATGTTATTAGTAATATTATTGGTTTGGGGCACCACGAACTGTGCTCATGTAAGATGATGAACTCAATCAATAAATGTGTGTGTTCCGACCACTCCGCCAACTGGCCACTCCCCTTTCTCTCATCCGTCTCCTCAGGACTCCCTATTCCCTAAACACAACAGTATTGACATTAGGCCAATTAATAACCCCACAATTGCCTCTAAGTGTTCAAGTAAAAGGAAGAGTAACATGCCTTTCACTTTAAATCCAAAGCTATAACGATGAAGCTTACTGAGAAAGGCAGTTGAAAGCCACAATAAACCGAAAGCTAGGCCTCTTGGGCCAAACGGCCAAGGTGTGAATGCAAAGGAAAAGTTCTTGAAGGAAATTAAAAGCGCTACTCCAGTGAACACATGAATGATAAGAAAGCAAAACAGCCCTATTGCTGAGATGAAGAAAGTTTGAGTGGTCCATATAGAAGATCAAACGAGCCATAACATTCCCTTAAGCCAAAGGCAAATCCAGAACAAGGCCCTAGCTCTCTTCAATTCTGTGAAGGCTGAGAGAGGAGAGGAAGCTGCAGAAGAAAAGTCAGAAGCTAGCAGAGGTTGGTTCATGAGGTTAAGGAAATAAGCTGTTCTAATACCACAAAAGTTCAAGGAGAAGCAGCAAGTGCTGATATAGGAACTGCTGCAAATTATCTGGAAGATCTAAGATCATTGAAGGTAGCTACAACAAACAATCGATTTTCAATGGAGACAAAACAGCCTTCTATTGGAAGAAGATGCTATTGGAAGGATAGCATCTTCTGTAACTATAGAGAAGTCAATAAACGGTTTCAAAGCTTCAGAAGATAGGCTGGATCTCCTCTTAGGGGTTAATGTAGCTTGAGACTTTAAGTAGAAGCCAATACTCACTGATCATTCTGCAAATCCTAGGGCCCTTGAGAATTATGTTAAATCTTCACTGCCTGTGCTATAGAAATGGACCCGCAAAGCCTAGACGACAGCGTACCTGTTTACAGCATGGTCTACTGAATATTTTAAGCACACTATAAGACCTACTGCTCAGGAAAAAAAAAAAAAAAGTTCTTTCAGAAGATTAAGGCTCATGGACAACGCAGTGGTCACCTGAAAGCTGATGGAGAAGTACAAGATGAATATTGCTTTCACGGCTGCTAACATAACATCCATTCTGCAGCCCATGAATCAAGGAGTCATTTCAACTTTCAATTCTTATTATTTAATAAACGTATTTTGTAAGACTCTAGCTGTCATAAATAGTGATTCCTCTGATGGATCTGGGCAAAGTGAATTGAAAACCTCTGGAAAGGATTCACCATGTTAGATGCCATTAAGAACATTTGTGACTCATTGGAAAAGGACAAAATATTCATATTAACAGGAGTTTGGAAGAAGTAGATTCCAACACTCACAGATGATTTTGAGGGACTCAAGACTTCAGTGGACAAAGTCCGTGCAGATGTAGCAGAAACAGCAAGAGAACTAGAATTAGAAGTGGAGCCTGAAGATGGGACTGATTTGCTGCAATCTCGTGGTAAAACTGAGACAGATGAAAAATTGTTTCCTATGGGTAACGAATGTGGTTTCTTGAGATGGAATCTACTCTTGATGAAGATGCTATAAACATCGTTAAAATGATGACAAAGGATTTATAATATTCCATAAGCTTATTATAGTTGATAAAGGAGCAACAGGGTTTGAGAGGATTGACTCCCATTTGACAGAAGTTCTACTGTGGGTAAAATGCTATCAAGCCGCATCGCATTCTACAGAGAAATAGTTTGTGAAAGAGAGAGTCAACTGATGTGGCAAACTTCATTGTATTATTTTGAGAAATTGCTACAGCCACCCTAACCTTTAGCAACCACCACCCTGATCAGTCAACAGCCATCAACAACAAGGCAAGACCTTCCACCAGCAAAATATTACCACTTGCTGAAGGCTCAGATGATCATTAAGTTATACTTAATAGGCTGCAGTATAATGTAAACATAACTTTTTTTTTTTTTTTGAGACGGAGTTTCACTCATGTTACCCAGGCTGGAGTGCAATGGCGCGATCTCGGCTCACCGCAACCTCCGCCTCCTGGGTTCAGGCAATTCTCCTGCCTCAGCCTCCTGAGTAGCTGGGATTATAGGCATGCGCCACCATGCCCAGCTAATTTTTTGTATTTTTAGTAGAGACGGGGTTTCACCATGTTGACCAGGATGGTCTTGATTTCTTGACCTCGTGATCCACCCGCCTCGGCCTCCCAAAGTGCTGGGATTACAGGCTTGAGCCACCGCGCCCGGCCCCATAAACATAACTTTTATATGTAGTGGGAAGCCAAAAAATGTGTGTGATTCACTTTATTATGATATTCACTTTACTGTTGCAGTCTGGAACCAAACTTGCAATGTCTCTGAGGTATGCCTATATATAAAAATGTGCAAAAATAGGAGAAAATTTATACTCCTTCCCATTTTCTCTCTGCTATAACTTCACAGAACTTATTTTTTTTTCTTTTGCGTTTTACTCAACATGTACAGTGACAAGATCCTTCAGGAAGCCCTGGGTTCCAGGCCTGGTTCTATCACTTGTTGCTTCTGGGGCTTGGGCATGCCCAACAATAAAAGTGCTTCTTACAAACCTCTTTTGTTTGTCTACCTCACTGATGAAACCAGGTAGGAGTAAGCCTTTTGAACCATGTGAAACAAAGAGGCTTCTCCTCCATAGTCTGGGGTCTGCGCTTTACTCTTCCCATCACTCATGAACTGGGAAACAAGGACACTTCTCACTAAGAACCAGCTCACGTGCCTCTCCGTACAACATATGGAGATCTTCCTTTGGAGAGCTTGGTTGGCCAGGTGAACAGCTGTTGCTGGTGCCCTTATGAATAAGTGGCAATAACTCTGCTAGCGTGAGCTTAAGAAGGCAGCTTAACTACTTTGCTGCAAGAGCAGGCTTGTTTTGCTTTTTCTTTAGCTTGTGCCACCCCTGGATTTATTTCTCCTGCTTTTGTGTATTTGGTGATCATGTGAATTGGCATTCACTTAGAAAAATGCCCTTTGGGAACTCCAGACATTGTAACTTGACAAAATATATATTGGCTGGCAAAACGTACAGAAAAACTAGTTTTAGAAAATATAATTAGATAAGCAAACATTAGTATGTATCAAATGCCTTTAAACACGTCTATCCTTTGTCCCAGGAATTCCATTGTTAGCGCTTTTATCCGTCGGATAATGTTGGATAATTGCAAATACTGTCTGTAATTAGAATATGTCTGGGATACTTTTGCACTGGGGGAGGTGATGAACTGCTGCTGTTGGGGGCATGCGACGTGGAAGTTGTGAAGTTCTGGCTGGCTAAGGACTTGGGGAGATAATTGGTCATGTACTTAGCACCATCTTGTGTTTCTAGACAGGTCTGTTTGGTCATCTGAAAAATGGGAATAAAATATTTACTTCTGAGGGTTTTATGAGCATGGAAATGCTTCATTCAATAAGTACCTAAGCACACTGTCCCATATTGTTTATCCTTTGAAGTCCTAGCCAGCTTCATTTTCTCTCTTAAACTGTAAGCTCTTGAGAGCAGGGACAATCTGCTGCTCCCCTCCCACCCTGCTGCCGAGAGGGGCTCATGGCTAACATTCCTATCTTATAAAATTGCAGCAGAATATTATATATTTTACATTGTATATAATATTTAACAAATACATAGTTTTATATGAAAAGTTTCTATATAATGGGTTTACAATGTAGTTTTTAAAAAATCTTTAAATTTAACAATGCAACGGATCTCTCACCATGATGGTACATACCAGTATTTCTTATTCTTTGTATTTACTATACAATATTTTATAGTATGGAATAAAGCGCCATGAATTAATTTTCCATCTATTAATGGATTGTTAGATTTTCAGATTTGCCACTCTTACAAACAGTGCAGTGAAACCTTGTGTACATATACCATTGTTCACATATATATGGGCTTCTTTAGCATCAAACTTAGAAGTAAAAATTTAGGGTCAAAACTCATGTATTTTTTGTATTTTGATAAATATTGTTAAGTTGGTCTTCAAAAGGCTGCTCCAAAATATCCTTTCGAATATATGAGTAATATATTGTTTCATATAGATATAAAGATCAGATTTGGATTTTATTATTCTTTTTCATCTTTGCCAACAGAGGGAAAAATTACGTCTATCGTTTTAATTTTAATTTCTTTTTAATAGAAATTTAATTCTAATTTCTTTTTTTTAATGAAGTTGAACATTTTACTGGCAATTTGTGTGTGTGTGTGTGTGTGTGTGTGTGTGTGTGTTCTATTTACGTCTGTTGACCACCTTCCCATTGATTTTTTTCCCTTATTTGAATGTTTTATACATTAAGGATCTTAACCTCTTTATTTACCTTTTAGATACTTCCGTTAGATTTTTAATTTCTTTAAATTTTGACATAGAAAAATGTTTTTTGTTTTTGTTTTTTTTGCTTGTTTCCACAAAACCATACTAAAGATCTTCGCTATTGCTATCCGTTCCTCAGCCCCTCAAAGTAGTGGACCAAGGAGGCCATCCAACGTGAATCTGCACTCTAGGCTTCTTGTGATTGGACCAGGAATGGACACCTATTCCAGAGTAGCCAGCCAATTGGCTGGAGAGCAACCTATGGCCTGTGTGGTTTATTAAAAAACAAAAAAACACTAATGAACAATCATTGAGCCAATCAGATTTCTTCTTCAGTCATTTGTTGTTTGGAAACTGACAGAATAAACCCATTAGCAGTAGCAGCTGCAGCAGAAGAGGCATAGAATAGAGAGAGCTAGGCTGAGACAAATATGCTCTTTCATGTGTCTGCTGCCATTTTAAAAAGTCCAGCTTCATGGGCATGTGACCAGTGGTCAAATAAGGGCCCCATGCTTGGATTGAACGCTTTCTTTTATTTTTAAACTTAGGTTTCGTTAGTGAAGTCCATGGGACAAAGGACCATGCACCAGAGCCCAGGGCCTCTGCAGCCGCAATCCTGCCTCCCACTGCCCCTTCTTACCTTGTGTTCTTAGAGCTGCTCCTCCTCTTTTCTTTCTACTTTCTCCTCCCCTGCCTCTCACCACACCACCCAGCAATCTGTGTGCCTTGGGGAGCTGCCCTGTGTGCCCCAGGAAGCTGGATGCAGGCCAGAGAAGGTCAGGCTGCTGTGACCTGCAGCATCTGCACATGGGTGAGGTGGCTGCTGTCCCTGACCTAGGCTGCCACATGATGGCTCATTTGGTAGGAGATTCAGTAGAACAAGTCTTTGGCTCTCCCCTGATCTAGGTCCCTAGTGCACCATGCGTGGAAGTTGCAATTCCATTGGGTCTCGGGGATTGCCTGTCTGCCTTGGACTGCGACTGTGGGCTCAAGGGAAGGAGGGATGCCTGGCTCGACTTCCTCACCCCTTAGTGGGGAATGGCTTCTGTTTGGTGGCTGGTGAGAAAGGAGAACCCAGCTGTGCGTGCCAAGTCTCAGGGCCAGATGCCTAGGCACCTGTGTGGGTCTGCACCAGCCCTGTGAGTATTTCTGTGCCCGAGGAAGGATAATACTGAATGGCAAATAGAAAAACACTGATAGATGGAGACAGAAAGAGATAGAGAGGAATGAAGAAAGATAACTTTATATTACAACTTTAATGGCACCTTTTTCTGCTTTTTGAACAAGGGATCCTTCATATCCATTTTGCAATGGACCTAGCAAATCATCTATGGGACCCTGACTCTAAGTCACCAGCAGAAGTCATTCGTAGGGAAGAGAGGCCAGAATAGATGTAGAGAGAGGAACTGAAATACTGCAAGAGGAAGAGGTATCCCAGGAACCTGATGAGTTCTCAGTTCTAGTCCAGGGGTGTTTTATAATCAACACTCATCTCTTTACGTAATGGAAGAGGATCATTTCATCTTGCAATCAAACAAACTTACTTAAATGATTAAAGCAAACACTCTCTGAGAGACAGGAGCCAGAGGGGATACAGAGGTGTGTAAGTCACAGCTCTTGTCTCAATGAGATTCAAATGAGGTGTAAAAACACAACAAATAGTAATAGTAAGAACAATAATGGGTAACCCAAAGGGCACTGACTCCATGCTAAGCACTTTACACGCATTTAGTTCTCACCACAACCCAATAATCCCATGATAAAGGAACCAAGTTTACAGATGGGGCAACAGAGGTGTAGGCAGTACACAGGGCAGAGCTAGTACCTGCCTTGCAGCCTATAATACTTCTCAGAGTGGTATAAAACACTAACATACTAGTGAGGGTGGACAGGCTACTTCCACGTGGGAAAATCAGGGACTGCTTCTCAAATCCTGTAGCTTACCAATTGGTGGGTACTCATGGAAGGGCTACTGAATGAACAAGATTGAATAAGTGACTAAATAAAAAAAATTGAATTGGATTGAAAACAAAGATTTTGACAGGTAAAAATAGAGGCAGATCATTAGTAAAAGGGCTGTGATGGGAAAGGCCACAGTGAACTTGGGCACTGGGAAACAGACGAGTTTGGTTGGAGTCAAGGATACTTAAAGGGAGCAGGAGCCTGATGAGGTAGGAAATGAAGAGACCCGGCTGAGGGCTTCACTCTTTCTGGTGGGGGATCTTGAACCACAGAACATCTATGAGCAGGAGGGATATGATTAAAGTCATGCTTTAGAAAAGTTAACTCTGGGCCAGGTGCAGTGGCTTATGCCTATAGTCCTAACACTTTGGAAGGCCGAGGCGAGTGGATCACCTGAAGCCAGGAGTTCAAGACCAGACTGGGCCACTTGGTGAAACCCTGTCTCTACTAAAAGTACAAAAAAAAAAAAAAAAAAAGGAAGAAAAAAAATTAGCCAGGCGTGGTGGTGCATACCTGTAATCCCAGCTACTCTGGAAGCTGAGGTTGGAGGATTGCTTGAACCTTGGAGGCAGAGGTTGCAGGAGATCGCATCATCGTACTCCAGTGGTGACAGAGCAAGACTCCATCTGAAAGAAAGAGAGAAAGAAAGAGGAAAGAAGGAAGGAAGGAAGGAAGGAAGGAAGGAAAGGGGGCAATGGGGGAGGAGGGAGGGAGGGAGGAAGGATTTGGCATTTCAGATATTGCTACTTTTTTTTCCCAGGCACACAGGCTAAGCACCTGAGAGCCATCTTTTATTATTCACCCTGTACCCTCCTCACACATCTATGAAACTATTTAAAGTGTGTCTTGAGAGGAGTGAGGGTCATGAAAGGGGTTCTGGGACAGATCTGGAAACATTAGGTTCTCCCTCCAATACACCTTATTTATACCAGTAAGAGAGATTTGGTAAATGCTTTCTTTGAAATTTCAGTCCAGTTCTAGCCACATTAATAGGAATTCAGTAGAATCTATGTTACAGGGGTTTTCTAAATAGAGCTAGTCAGAATCTTAACATGAAAATAGTGAGATCTCATTCATTCGATCTCCACTATTTTAGTATCTGTGATCCTTCTAACCATCTAGGTAAAAATTTACTTTTATTTAAACAAATTCATGCTGCATAGACTGGCATAAATTGCAAGTTTAAATGTTTTAAGGGGATATCTACCACATTTAAGAGAGTAAAATATTTTCATCTAATTTCCCTACATCCTTATAAACAGTATTTATGTGAGATGGCTGATGTGTCTTCTTTATAAATCACTAATTGTTTCATTCAAGGAGGTCCTTTCGATACCAAACAGAACTCAGTTCATGTACTGGAGTTATCATGTGCTCTCTAAAGTCATAAAACTGCATTTCTTAAATGCTTCCTCCGCCTCTGACTTCCTCCTGATTCAGACTGACCTTTACCATACATCACTGTAAAGAAATCCCCTTGGGGTTAGTTATCATGGCGAGATGCTCGTCATCTGAAAGGCGAGGTCAGTGCCTCTTTGTAAGGTCTGCTCACACTCTGAAAAGGGCTGTTGGAGGCCTGACAAGGAGGCTCGCCCAGTCCGTTCCACCCCACTGACTTCCAGGCAAGATCACCCCAGCACACAGCTGAGTGTGTTGCTTTTAACTCCTCTCTACCTGAGATCCTGACACCAGCCCCTGGTTTCTACAACAGGACATGGCTTGGGCTCACCCAGTGCACACACTAGTAATTGGGTCATTCCTATAGTTATCCACTTATTTGTAATTTCAAAAAAGGCTGCATGTCTGGCAAAGGATTCCCATTTGCTAGGGTAGAAAAAAGGGGGGCAGCTTAAGCTCTGGGGTCTGGTAGCTAAGATAAAATTAACCAAGAGCCTGAGTGACTTCAGACATACACAGAATTTTCTTAAGATGACAATTGTTCTAGGCTGAAATAGACAACTCGGGAAGGCCGCAGCAACTTCTGCTTTCAAGATTCACACAGCCTCGCTACCCCAGGCTTATCTCTACAGGCAAAATGACCTCTGAAGACCAGCTGCAGGACTCAGTGACTGGCGAATTTGCGCATGGGGTAAGTAACTATACCACCCGATCATTATCAGTGGGAAAGATTTGTTTCATTGCTCAAATAAAACCAGTTGCATTATTTCATTGCCCTACTGCATACATTGGTGAGAATGGTGCTTTCTCTCCAAAACTACTCCCTGATTTTTGGGTGCAGCTCTGTTGTAAGATTGGCACGCGATAGGATGAAGAGTAAATAAAGGGGTAAATAAGCCACAATTTGTAGGCATGAGTCTCTCATTCCATTCTCCCAATAATATTATAGCTTTTGGTGTATTTGAATTACTTTTATATATGCATCTGTCTTCCCAGGCCCCTTAAAATCAGCTACGTAGAATCTTCCACAATGTTTGCAGTTAGCTTTGCACAGGTAGGTACAAAATAAATAAAATAGGCACATGAGCAACGACAGACTTCGGTTTTTTAAATTGGGGCTTGTTTTTCTAAATGGAGATCTCGGGGCTCCGCTCATGGGTGAAGCATATCACTGCCTTTCCGTCTACATTCCAGACACGTGCCCTGAGGCCTTCCAATGAGGAGAGTAGAGTCTAAAGTGAGCTCACTGGTGTTAAAATCCCCTATGGCTTCTGGACATGAAACTTGGACATTTTTCACATTCCCTAGAGATACTGGTTAACATTAAAATTTCAGTCCCTTTGCATTCCTCTTCCCTGCCACTCCAACTAAAAGAGTTATCTAAACATGCCCCTCACACATTTACTTCAAAATAAACTTGCCGCCTAGAGAGAGGGTAGCTTTAGGGGCTTCCGTCACCATGCTAATATGCCCAAAGCTAATATTAAACCAGTAGCCTCGGCTCTCTAGCAGAACACCTAGGGGCCACCACACCTGAGACAGCTTGTGCTCTCAGCCAAGACACACACCCGGCTATAGGTATAAAGTAAATTTCCCATGTGAATTTTTTCCTGACGCCCTGACTCCTTTGCAACCTGACCTTAAAGGAATAAGTTAAATGCTTAATTGTGGATGTATTATCAGGCGTAAACAAGGAATGTGGACGATAGCTCCGCTGAGGTTAGATAAACAACTTCCCTTTTCCCTATCATTTTCTTTTTTTAAAACCTGATTGATCCAGAGGTATTTTTTTTGACTGGTGTTGGGAACAGTACGCACTTCCAGGTACATCTGCACCTCAGGTCTATTTACATATCATGATTGTTTGGGGAATAAATGTTAAGAGAGTTTCATTGTATCAAGCTGAAACTTGAACAATTATGCCAGTAAGCAGTTAAAAAAAAAAAAACAAAAACCTTGAATACAAGAGAAATTCTTCAATGAAGGAAGTCATTAGTTTTTATTTGAATTTAAGAGTTGTAGCAACTTTCCTTTTGGTCACTAATAAATAATAACTTAGTTGTAGGTGATGATGACTATTTTCTTGCTGAGAAAATAGTCTTTGGTACCTGGTAGTGTTAGAGGACAGTCTGAGAAGAGGAAATCAATCATTGGTCTCTTGAATCTATATTTTATTGCATTGGAAAGGGTTCTAAAGGAAGGATTCTCGGATGGCATGAGGTACCTGGCTCCTGGGACAGAGTATCGGAATTAGAAGGGTTGGAGCAGGGTTTCAGTGATCCAGGCTTTCCACTAAAGCCCTTTATCCCTATAAGAATCAGCTGAGGCCAGACATGGTGGTTCACGCCTGTAATCTCAGCACCTTGGGAGGCCAAGGCAGGTGGATCACCTGAGATCAGGAGTTTGAGATCAGCCTGGCCAACATGGTGAAACCTTGTCTCTACTAAAAATACAAAAACTAGCCAGGCGTGGTGGTATGCACCTGTAATCCCTGCTACTCCGGAGGCTGAGACAGGAGAATCACTTGAACCCAGGAGGTGGAGGTTGCAGTGAGCAGAGATTGTGCCATTGCACTCCAGCCTGGGTGACAGAGGGAGACTCTGTCTCAAAAAAAGAAAGAAAAAGAATAGCAGAACGAACTACTCTTATTAACACATGTAATACATGTTGATCTTTAGGTGCGGAGGGCTGGAGATGTGGAGAATCCCAGTCAAGGTTGAATTCAGTGAACAGAAGCAATGCAAAGAGCAAAGTAGGGGGTGAGAAAACCTTAGCAGACATTTCCCCCAGTTTCCTTGGTCAAATACTACTCACCATTTCCTTTTACAACTCTGAGCTAATTACCTTGGACTTGCTCACTGTCCCTGCATTTATGCAATCCAGAATAACGTTTGATTTCTTTTATTGCTTCAGAATCTGGTGCCAAAGACATTAACATTTTATCCACCTGTGCACTCAGATTCATCCTCTCAGGTCTATTGCCCGTGACCAAGGAAGATCTGTCTTACCTCTAGATTTCTTGTCCTTAGCCTCATTACCTTATTTATCACTACACTGAATTAAATAATCAAATTACCTGCCTCTCTTCAGCAAGCACTTGGAGTTTTATTGTACTTTCTCACTGGCCACCTTTGATCCTCCCTCTGCCCCCGCAGTGGGCAGATCCTGAAGATCCTTACTCTTCAGCCCCTGCAGGCTTCCCCTACTCTTTGGAGGGCACAGAAGTGCTCAACTCAGCTGTCTCACCTCTTTCCCTGTGGGCCAAATGTCACCCCCTCCCCAATCTCAGGATCAGTGACACAACCAGTTCCCCAGGCTCATCTACAAGCAGGTCCCCCAAGCACTTGCAGAAGTTACTCCACATAATGAATGTGAGATAGGGGTTCCTAGACTATTTCCATCTAAATAACCCACACCACTGATATCCGACCCTTTACACATTACACAAAACACAAGAAAATCAAACGCTCTGGAAGGATTGTTCTTTACAGTTCAAATAAGCATTATGCCATTCAGTTCCTCCTACAGGTGGAATTGGATTGTCCCAATCCAAAATGACCTCTGGAGCCTCTATTTCCTGCATCTCTCAGCCCTCATAGTACCTCAGTATGTGGCTGAGTCATACAACCATTCATGACAGAGTATGTCCACTCTACCAAAATGCAAACTCGCCAAGGCAGGATCATAGACAGTATCTTACTCATCCATGTACCTCCCAAAATATAGCATAATGCCTAAAATTAGCAGGCTTTCAATAAATATCTATGAGAGGGAACTGGGAAACAAAAGAGGCAGACGATTTTAAGAAGATGACTCTAGTGCTGTAAGAGCAGAAAAATAGCACCAACCGTTTATCATGAAACTCTTAACGCCCAAAAGTTTCGTTTTTCAAATCCTCATTTCTTAAGTTTCTATTATTTATTATTCACATGTGTTTGTATATGTTCTGCCTGGAATTGAATTTTCTAATGCTTTATTTCCCCAGTCTTAATTTCTGAATCTCCTGTGGTGATATAATCATGTCATTCTTCATTATTTCTTTACTGTCTTTGGTTTCTTTTAGGAAATGCAGGCCTGCTTCTAACATTTGTCCCCCATCTTCCTGAAAATTCCAAGGCAAAAACTATTTAATTTTTAAAATAATAATTATTTATTTTTTTTAGCTACATCTACCTTTTTAAATAAATCACCCTTCTGATTCCTCACCATCCAACTGTCTCCTTCAATGACCCCTATGTTCCTTACACACTTGAAAATTTTCCCACTATTTATCTTAACCTTCAGTGCAATCTCTTTTTCATTCACTACCTTTGCCTTCCTTATCTTTTTTTACACTCTCTGGACTTTGTTCAGTAATCTTCCCTGGCCGCCTCTGAACCCAGTTCTTAATGCCTCACATATGTCTCTTTCTTACTTTTGATTACCTTTTTTTTCACTTGTTCATCCACATTGTGAGTCCCTTATTGCTAGGACTGCATGCAAGATGACCCCTGGGTTTATGTTAATTTATAGCTGAATACTTTTCATTTCCAACCATATTCACCATTTCTTCCCTCTCTTCAGCCCACGCAGTTTCATCTGGCCCCTCTGACGCTCTTCAGAAATGCATGGTATCTTTTTGATATGGGATAGTGACAGTGAACTCTGCTTCTAGCCTCTGCTGCATTATCTGCTCCCAAAAAGTAATGTGAGGTAGAGAAGAAGGTACTGTTCTCTTCCCAGAAAATATATCTATAAGGAAATGATCCTTGTGAATAGTAGGAAGAACGTTCTCTCACACTGTGTCATTGTCTAACCAAAGACCATCCAGGCAGCAAACATTTACAAGGCAAAGCACAGAGAGAAAAAGGTTCCTTTTTGCTGAGCTTCCTCCAGCCCCTCAGTGAAGTGGAGCGCATAGGAATGCTTTCAGAGGAGCTAACCCTGGGCCCGAAATCAGGGCAATGGAGCCCAGTCCTGGCTTGGCTGCTGATCAGCTGTGAAATCTCAGAAATGTCCTTTCCCTTGTCTTCAGTCTGCTCTGTCAGCCTCTGTTTTCCTCATCTGTAAAAACGAGGGACTGAACTCTATAATTAAGGTCCCACCCGTGAGTCCAAGGGTGCCATTGTGACCAGTCTCTCTCCACTGCTGTTGTAATTAAGACATAAGCAAATTTTGTCTTCATTATTCACACCTTCTCTTTTGTTCTTTTCATCCTCTTAGGCATCTCTTTCTACCCACTCATGTCATTCCTGCCCAGTGCTGTCACATTTTGTAAACTGCTAGCCCCTTCTCCCTCCCCCGCCTTATGCTAGGCTGGGGGAAAGTTCCTACAGTCGTTCATCTGGTGCTGCCACGGGCTGAGACGGCAGTGCAGCGTAGTGGGGAAGGCGGCCAGCCCTGGTTGCACATATGAGTCTGTGACCTTTGTTGTGTTACGTGGCCTCTCTGTGCCCGTGTTCCTCATCTGCAACAATGGGGACAACAGTGGTACCTAAATCAGAAGCTTTCTGGAAGGATTAAGTAAATTAGTACTCCTAAAGCATTAGAGGAATGCCTGGCAGGGAGTCACCACCATATAAATGCTAGCCAAAGGAAAAAAAAGTAGTAATTGCATTTTAGAGGTCTCCAAATCTTAAAGACTGAATTCTAAAGAATCGATTTCAAGAAACAGCAAACTGAAAGATTTAGTGACTTAGGGAGGACTTCTAAGTATCCTTAACATTGCAATATACAGGTGGTCATCCTCTAAAATCACATATATTCATCCTGGGGGAGCACAGACCCTAAATTTAACCCAGCTACTGTATATTATTTTATATCAAAACTTCCGTTTCCATAGAAATATTCAGTATATATTTTTTTTATTTTGAGTGTAAAGAATGTTTCACAGCAGGTCCCTTTAAAGTGAGGGTTCTCCACCAGAAAAATGTGTATGATCTCTGAGACCTTTTAGTTTCTGTTATAGATACAACTTGCAACCATGAGATGACCTAATTTTGAATTTCTCTCTGCCAGTAGAATCTGAAATGTATCTTCTCTAGCAGGTAAACTTGGTCAACTCACAAAATCTAGCATATTTTAGAATATCCTTCTCTACGAGTAAGGGGATAATGGATGAGGGAGAGGTCTTCAAATAAGAAGATGTTCATGACTCACAGATATCTTATGTTGGCTGTCTGAACACAGGGAAATGAACACAATACCTGTTGGAATATTTGGTGCTACTTACCTAGATTTAAGGGACGAATGGAAAACGTACCATACGCCAGGAACAGTGGCTCACCCCTGTAATCCCAGCACTTTGGGAAGTTGAAACAGGTGGATCACTTGAGGCTAGGAGTTCAAGACCAGCCTGGCCAACGTGGTGAAATCTTGTGTCTACTAAAAATACAAAACTTAACTGGGCAAGGTGGCACATGCCTGTAATTTCAGCTACTCAGGAGGCTGAGGCATAAGAATCGCTTGAACCCGGGAGGCGAAGGCTGCAGTGAGCCAAAATCGCATCACTGCACTCCAGCCTGGGTTACAGAGTGAGACATTTTCTCAATAAAAAGAAAAAAAGTGAAACATAGCATAGTCTTGAAAGGCAAATCGCACTACTCTGCAAAGCTGGGAGACTTGGGCAGTTTGTTAGAGATTTTGTCCCTCAAGAAGCGATCTTTTGTGAGATTTGGTTATAACTTACTCAGTGGGTGAAAATCATCTCTTGGAATGAAGTCGAAGTGAATTTCAACGTTACAATGAAAGTACCTCACCCACTTTGTCTTTCCAATATCTAAATATTTATGTTTGGAAACTTATAGGCTGATAATTTGGAGTAGAGCTCTTATTTAAGAAATGAGAAAGATCAGAGAGGCAGTAAAAACTAGGGACACATTTTTAAGGCTCACTGTTATTAGAAATACGACTTTTTCAGATATTAAAAATAAATCTTTAATTCCCCTCTTGCCGTTCTGAATCATTTCTACAAACATCTGGATAAAGGAATCACATCAAATCCATGGTGTTTTGAGACATTCCTGGAGCATGGATGTTCTTGAGATTATGCTTTTGGATTACTTGAACAGAAATAATAAATACTTTCAGTACTTAAAGCTGTAATGCTTTGGGTTGGATTTGGATTTTTGTTTCATTTTAGTAAAAGGTGGAGATTCAAAGTCGCCTCCTTAACCAGAAGGATATATTGGATGTGAATATAGTTTATTGCTTTCTGACCTACATTTCCCCTTTTTTCATCATTTGAAAAGTTACTTGACAAGTTGAACGCCTGCAGCTCAGCATTTCCAAACATCTGCCTTGAAGGAAGCACTATGCTTCAGGTTTTCACATAATGATCAAAAGTGGGTTTAACTTTCTCAGGTTAAATGGGAACAAGGGGGATGGTCTGACAGGGATAGAAATATATTTGAGAGCAACATAAAAGAGAAAAAAGTACTTGGAGCTGTCAGAAGCTTAACCCTAGAGTCAGCTTGGGCACATGAAGACATCCTTCAGCTGAGAGATAAGTAATCTGCCGTCTGGCCTCGGTTCCAGCGAGTTTGCCCATCTGTACAATGGGGGCTGTAGGGTCTACTGACTTTGAAAGAATGTAAAACCAGTGACCAGTGAACACATGACCTCAAGTCCTGACCCTGCTCTAAACTAGCTGTGTGACAATGGGAGGTATGCTATCCTTTGAACTATGCTTCTCTGGAAAAGAGATGTTCTAATTCCCTACTGCCTTTACCATTCTCCGATTCAAAATTGAAGGAGGAAAATGTGAAAATGCAGATTCGAGTTTAATACCAACCAAAGGAAACTGGAAATTAAAATAAAGAAATCCACATTTTCAATTCAGTCCATTCTGGTATGAGTCAGAACAAGGGTTACAACCACAAGCAAAATCAGACACAGCCCCTGTCCTTTCAGAGTTTACAATCTAGGCGGGAGATAGATATTGATCAATTAATTACACAAACAAATATGAAGTAACATCAAGATAAATTATATATTTTATTAAGATAATTTATAAATTATAAAAGATAGGTTAAAGACCCTAAGAAAGAACACAAAGAAAAATTTAAATGTCAACAAATGAGTTTATAACATATTCTGAAATTAAGTTGATACAAACTTGAAAGAAACTACAGAAAATTAAGAATGCTAGTAATTTTTTTTTTTTTTTTGAGACAGGATCTTTCTCTGTTGCCCAGGCTGGAGTGCAGTGGCATGGTCACGGCTCACTGCAGCTTCTACCTCCCAAGCTCAAGGCGTCTTCTCACCTCAGCCTCTTGAGTAGCTGGGACTACAGATGTGTGCCACCACATCTGGCTAACTTTTTGTACTTTTAACAGAGATGGGGTCTTGCCATGTTGCGCAGGCTGGTCTTAAATTCCTGGGCTCAAGCTGTCTGCCCACCTTGGCCTCCCATAGTGCTGGGATTGCAGGCATGAACCACTGCTCCCAGACTAGAATGCTAATATTTTAAAATTATCTTCTATTCCAGAATTCCAGAATGTACCACATGGAATGTATTCTATGATATATTGTAAAGTTATCCAGCATCTTCCAGGGGGTCTCCCTGGTTCAATCTCACTTCTGTCTATTCATTCAGCCAATACATGTTTACTGTCAAAGTGCTATGTACCAGACATCTTGCTAGTATTAGGGATACTGTATGAATAAGGCTGTTCTTGCCGAGTTAGCCTTTGCTGCATGACAAACCTTCTCAAAACTTCACGGCTCAGAAAATGATGGTTTATTAATTTTCATGATTCCGAGGGTTGGCTGGCTGGTCTCCCTGCTGATTTTGCCTTACCCAGTCATGTGCTTGCATTCAGGTGGAGGTTTGGTTGGGCTGCAGGGTCTGAGACAGCTGCACTCATGTATCTGGTACGGGCTCTTGGCTGGGATACCTCAGGTCTCTTCCATGTGGCCTCACATGCAGACTAAGGCCTGACCAGCTTCTTCCCAGGGTGATCTCAGAACAGTATTCCAGAAGCACAGAACCAGAAGCTGCAAAGCCTAAGGCCTGGGCTTGGCATTCATGTAACTTCACTTTTTGCATCACTTTTCACTTTCGTTGCTTGTCCAAACAAATCTGATGAGCAACCCAGATTCAGGGGGTGAGAAAGCAACTCCACCTCTAAAGTATACTTATATCAAATGGTAGGAATTGCTGGCCATGTTTTGCAGCCTGCCAAACATCATAATTAAGAGTGTGGGCCAGGCGCGGTGGCTCCCGCCTGTAATCCCAGCACTTTGGGAGGCTGAGGCGGGTGGATCACAAGGTCAAGAGATCGAGACCATGGTGAAACCCTGTCTCTACTAAAAAATACAAAAATTAGCTGGGCGTGGTGGTGCGTGCCTGTGGTTCCAGCTACTCGGGAGGCTGAGAAAGGAGAATTGCTTGAACCCGGGAAGTAGAAGTTGTAGTGAGCCGAGATTGTGCCACTGCACTCCAGCCTGGTACCTGGCAACCGAGTGAGACTCTGTCTCAAAAAAAAAAAAAAAAAAAAAAAAAAATAGTGTAGATGCTGGGACCAAAGACCACCGGAATTCACATCCTGCTCCGTCATGCATTCATTAGCAAAGAAGCAACAGACAATTTCCTTTACCTCTGTGTGCCTCAATTACTTTATCTGTAAAATGGGGACACTAAGGGTCACCACCTCACAGCACCACTGAAAGGATTCACGACATTCACAGATATAAAGCCCTTAACACAGTGCCAGGCTTACAGGATGCACTGAAGAGAGGCTAGCTATTATTATTATTGTTAATATCATCATTATTATTATTAATCTGGTCTATCGAGAAGACATTTATCAATAAATTACACAGAAAGATATTAATTAGCATTCAATATTTATCAATTAACATTATAAAATCACTATTAATTATTAGTATATATGCTAATTTACACGAATGCTACAAATTAGAAGCAATTAATTAGCATAAGTACACTGAAGGAAAAATAGAAATCAATAAGAATAAACAGTACAGGGTGAGTCAGGAAGCACCCTGAGAAATGACCACGAACTGAGGCCAGAGTGGAACCTGCAGGAACCCAAAGGCAGGAGCACGGGCCACCCGGGAGGGGCTGGGCACACAAGGAGCTGAAAAGGTCATCTCCTCCTTCTTTCCTGCTCTCAGCACTTGCTTATAAGAGTTGAATCTTACTAATTTCACATTTTTCCAACCTTTTCTTGGAAGTATAATGAAAGCTATTAGGGAAGCAATAGAAAGGAACAGAAAACTTCTCACCTTTGGAGTCAGGCTGGCTAGACCCCGATTCTGCCTCTTCAGTTTACTAGCTGTGCAAACTTAAACAGGTGTTTCAACCTCTCTGCATCTCTGGAGCCTCATCTAGAAATTAAAGCCAAAATGCCTTTCTTTTAGGGTTGTTGTGAACAGGACATGATATTCAAAATATTGAGCCAGCAGAACAGACCCATGGGCACATATACCAGTGTTGACCACAGAGTCTTGCGCCTGGTAGCGAGGATTAAGTGATGCAATATCTCTGAAGTGCCTGGAGGGTGCCTAAAACAGTGGAGGCTGATACACAGTTGCCTGTGTTATTATCATTTGTGTTTGTGTTCACTGTGGCTCTACAGCTTCTCCATGGGGCTTTCTAAGACCCACATCTCTCTCCTCACATCTGCCCCGCCAGGTGCCCATCCCAGGCTGCACCTGCCAGTTGCTGACTGCCTGCTTGGGGTTTTATTGGGGAAATGTAGCCTGCCCTCCCCTGTGGAGATGGCCAAAGATGAATCACATGGCCAGCCTTGCAACAAAAGGTAGGTCTGCAGTTAAAAGTTCTTACATAAATAGGGCTCCCCGTTCTGGGGGTCTTCTCTCTGCCATCCCACGTTTCTCCCTGCTCTCTGCCTCACACTCCCAAACAACACTCCCTAGGAGGGCAATTCAGCTTCCGGGCTCCAGCCAGCTTCTCCCTTTCTCCCCGCCTCCACCCTACCAGCACCACTGTTTTCTTTCTCTCCCTCTCCCCGCCCCCCACCTTTTTTTTTTAACATGCAAGTTGCCATGAAAAATTTGTTAATGAAATATTTGCTCAGAAGTCTGCTCTGGGCTAGGCTGATAACCTATCTGTGTTTGAGTTTGGCTTCCCATATTCTAAATACTCATCTTCTGTCTGTTTAGCTTATTGATTGGTTTGGCAGGAAAAGAAGCCTTGTCATCAGTGACCAAGGTCAAACTAAACAAAAACGGAAGCGGGTAGGGAGGGGAAGATGAGCTGAGGGACTCAGGAGGCAAAGCAGACTTGTCCAGGTTTCCTTGAAGGGACAGATCCCATTTCCAAGCAGTCCCCCCATCCGCAGGTTTCCATTCATCTGTAGCTTCTAAAAGAGAAACTCTTGGCAGAGAGAGCCTGGATGGGGACGAAGGTGCAAATGCTGAAAGGCGAGAGGCTAGCAGATGGTGTAAACTTAGAGATTTCTTTCCCTGAGTGAGCGTGTCAGGGAAAATGAGGGCGGGAGCTTGTGCCTCTGTGAGCAATGCTAAAAGGCTTTGCAGGGCATCATTGCTGATGGTTCTGTTGAAGGCTACTGTCTCACTAAGGCGGACTATTTAGTTAAAGGCATGGTAGTTACTAAATTAGAAATAAAGCCATGAGACAGGTGATATTTGTAGCACAAATCCAGGGCCCCAATCATCATTGATAACACACAAGTGCGTCTGAGTCTCTTGAGGTGTGAATGCATTACTTAATGCTTTTGCTTCTAACTCAGCATCCTAACCCTGTTTCTAAAGGGTGATAATTAATGGAGGTGACAGTCAGTAGCACCCTCTGGTTGGGCAATGTAGGGAGTGCCTGGATGTATAGAAAGAGACCAAACCTGGCTGGGCTCCTGTGTCCACCACAATTGGCTGTATGACCAGGCCAAGCTCACTTCTCTTTGAGCCTCAGGTTCCTCGTGCGTAAAACAGGGGCCATAATACCTACTCATGGTTGCTGTGAGGAAGAATGAGATAGCAGCAATAACGTGCCCATGAACGCCGAGGGGCCTAGAAGATATTGCTCGGGATCAAATGTCTGTTTCAAGGAGGTCGCAAGGCAGATCCTCCCAGCCTCGCCAACGCCATGAAGAGCGAGAGTTCTCTTTGCTTGTACAAGCTTCATTTGCTCCCTCGCCAAACGCAAGTCATTGAGACGGGCCAGGTGTGCTCAGTACTAGGAAGGCAGATATAATGGAGACACAGTCCTAGCTCTGGAGGAGCTTGCGATATTTGTTGGAGCAAAGCATGACAACGTGAAAAGTAAACCGTCACACACACTGTGACTCAAAGGACAGCTGAGAACACAAAGGAGGAGTGACCATTTCTACCTGGTGGGCGGAGGAGGGAGGGTTCACACAGGCTTCCCAGAAGATCTTTTGAAATCAGTGCTGCTTGCCAGGTAGGCAAGGGAGAAAGGGAGAGCAGGGAACAATAGCATCAAAGCGGGGACTGCACAGCCGCTTCTGAGAATGGTCTGTGGCTCCTGTGGCCAGAGGGCTAGGTGGGGGCGGAGTGGAGGAGAGACTGAGGCTGGGGAGGACAGTCAGGGACCCAGAGGCTGTTGAGAAGCAGAGGCGGCGAGTGTGGACTCTTCAGGGAACTGTCAGCCAATGGGAGGAAGACAATCAGGCATTAGTCACTGGAGAGACAGTGTTGGAGAATTTATTTTTAAGTAGGAGACTTGAACGTGGTCACAGGCTGTGTAGGAGAAACCAGTAACAAAGGAGAAGTTGGAAATATGGACGGGAGAGGAAGCACCCAGCAAAGCCAGATGCTGATCTGGGGATCATGGAAAGAGATGGGAGCAAGAGCCCGGGGCAGTGGTCAGCCCTCAGCAGGAGGGTGGCGCCTCGTCTTCTGAGCCTGGAGTTCTGCAGAGGTGAGGCAAGCGACAGGGTGGGCACAAAAGGGAGCATCTGTAGGTGAGGACAGTGTCTTAGTGCTTGTTCCTGAGAGCATGATTTTCCTCTCTGAGCTAAAAGACAGGTTATCTGCTGAGCAAGAGAGGCTGGGATGAGAGAGAACAGAGAAACTGTGGCATGTTGGCATGAGGCAAATGATTAGACTGATCCAAGGATGAAGTTGTGTAGGATTGTCATGGTGGGGACACAATGTGGAGAAGTGAAGACACAGAGGATGCCCAGGAGAAGAAAGCTACAGTGATAGCTCTTAGGCTGGCAAGCAAAGGGAAGCCACCTGAGGACATTAAGAAGAAAAATAGGAGATGGCCCGTCCCCATGAGGTCAAACAGCAAGTAGACTGGGAGCAGGAGACTGGCCAGCTGCTCGGTAGGAGGGGTGACTAGAGATTTAGACCCTAGGGAGGTTTCAGATGAGGGTGATGGGAAGAGCCAAGGGCTTACAAAGCCCAGTGGTGGCCTGGGAGTTGTGGTTGCAGTGGACTTAGGATGAAACTCTCTGGTCTCTGTCACCAGGAAACTTGACACTGGGGCACAGGTAGGCCATCACCTAGATGATTATATTGCTCATTAAGAGGCCAGGATTCGGCAGATATCACGTCAAGATTATTCTGTGGTTGGTCTACAGAGCCTAAAAATGTCTGCAACAGGGAGATGCAGGTGGTCCCATTAAAAAATGGGAAGGACACCCCATATTTTGCTTAAAGCCATAGTTCCCAAACTGCATCTAGACACTTGAGTTCAATGCAGCAGATTCCCAGGGTGTTGTGTGATAGTTTTAACTTTTTTGGGAAGCACCACAACATCTGTCAGACACAACACAAACTATTTGAGGTAGTTCATGGTTTCAAAATAAATGGTGCTTTGCTTGATGGCTTGTGAAACAGAGAAAAATAAGAAATGATACTACATTTCTCTACAATGACATTGTATCTTTTTCAAAGCTAAGTTGTTGGTGGTTGCCGTGATAACAAGCCAGTATTGAGTGACTGTCAGCATGGAGCAGGGAATGGGAGTAGTGGGGTCCAGGTTGACTCCAGGGTTGAAGAAGTACAGTGCTCAACAGATACAACCATCCATGAGTAAATAAATGTGGTTACAAAGGGATAAAATAAAATTATCGCTTTTTCCTTCTATTGACATGTATTGTTTCTTCAAATGGCTACTAAATTATTAGGACATAGGACTTAACCACTTAACGAATGGAACTTTGGGGTATTTCTTTTGGCTGAGGGGTGTTGTGAAACAAAAGTCACTAAGGCACTAGGGACACCATGAATAGAAAAAGTTTGGGAGCCTTTGGATTAATGGATTACCCAAACTTGGGTTTCTGTTATAAGTTTTTTAAATCTTAGAAAGTGAGGGCTGGAAGGAACCTTAGGATCATTTAGAATAACTGCTGTCTTTTACAGAGGACACAGCCACGCCAGTTTGGCGGGGCAGGAGGTGGCAGGAGGCGGCTTGTCTACGGTCATCAGCTGTTGGTAGAACAAGAATCAGTTCCCAGGTCTTAACACTTTCTGTCCAATGTCCCTTCTGCTGAAAACAAGTAGCTAATTTACTCATATTATTTCTGTAATAATAGTAATTTAAGGATTAATGTATTTTCTCCCAAAAACCTTATTTATAGAAGTGAAAAACAAAGTCTAGCCATTCCCCCTTGCTGTGAGCCACTGTTGGTATTTGGCCACTTAACCATGACACATCTTCACTTGCTGACACACTGCAAGGACCCCGTAAGTAAGGAAAGTCAACCTCCTTCAAATCATGATTCAAAAATATGGATGCTGGTCAGGCACAGTGGCTCACACCTGTAATCCCGGCACTTTGGGAGGCCAAGGCGGGTGGATCACCTGAGGTCAGGAGTTCAAGACCAGCCTGGCCAACATGGTGAAACCCCATCTCTACCAAAAATACAAAAATTAGTTGGTGTGTATTATGGGTGGTAGTGGTGAGCGCCTGTAATCTCAGCTACCCAGGAGGCTGAGGCAGGAGAATAGCTTGAACCTGGGAAGCGGAGGTTGCAATGAGCCGAGATTGTGCCACTGTACTCCAGCCTGGGCAACAGAGGGAGATTCTGTTTCAAAATATATATATGCATCATATATGATGGATGGAGGCATCATATGTGTGTGTGTGTGTGTGTGTGTGTGTGTGATGGATGCTAATACATTATTCTGAAGTCACTTTTTATAATAAGCAGGTGAACTAACTCAAGAGCCAATCCCATTGCTGAGGGGAATTCACTGCCGTCCCCAGCCCCTCTCCCCATGACTTCAGGAGGACTCAGGGAGGCAGTGGGGTAAGGGGTGCTCTGTTTCATTCCTCTTGTTCCTTCTTCCTGCCCTTTGTGTGTCAGTGGCTGGTCGTTCTCTGCATCTTACCTACCACAGTAGTTCTTTCTTGCCTCTGTCTGTTCCAGGTGGTTCCAAGCATAGAGTGCAATTCTTCTAAGTTAATTCCCCAAGACAACAGCTGTATCAGACCTAGACTAAGAGTAAGGGGCCGATGGCACCACACAGAACAGGAATCAACTTAAATGTAAGTACTAGGAACCCCGTCTGAAAATTTCACTAGGCATTTCTCCCCATGAGATACTTCTCACCGGCCATCGGCCTCCACGTTCTGCTTTCTATCACGTTCCACAGGCCACACTCCTGTCTCCAGACTACTTCATCCATCTATTCTTCCAAAGTCCAACTCCTAACCCCAGGTAGAAATTTCCAAATTGCTCTCACTTTGATAATTAGATAATTTCTTTGTTACAACACACTACACTAGCCCCAAAACCTGGCTTCTCACAACCAAATAGAACTCTCCAAACTAACCAAGGTATCAATACCCCTTTTGGGGGGGGCTGCCCCTTCTTAATGTTTACCACAAGTTATAGCACTTCAGCTTTGCTTTAAAATATACACAACATTTGATGTTCTACGTTATATGCTAAAAGAAAATGCATGAAAAACCAACTGATTTTTTAAAACTTCAGCTGCAAATCCTGCTGTATTTGTTTCTCTGTCTCTCAAGTTACCAGGTCTGCTCTTTCCAAAGAATGACCAGGCTGTCTATGACAATTTCAGACCCAGAAACAACCCCCAGAAGTGTGGCCTGATTTCTTTCCAGTTCAAGATCGTGGGAGGTGCGAAGCAGAAGTTGGAGCAGCGGGTCGGGCATCTGAGAGCTTTAGGACGATAAGTCAGTGCTGCTGTTGACACATGAAGCTTCAGTGGCCCAGCCAAACTGATCAAATACAAACCCAATTTCCAATTTGCAGGGTTGGGTGGACTAACAAATTGTACCAGAGGCTTTGCATCAAAGCCTTTAAGAAAAGGGAGCTATTGCCATGAACCTGAGACTCCCCGCACCTCCCTCTGTCTCTAACACTTCATCATCACTATTAATATATAATCCAGGACAGGTACAGACCCTACCCAGGACAAGTAGGTGACATGGGGCAGCGGGATTACAACTCCAGAGACAACAGCTAATGATGGTAACAGTGGCTACACTTTAAGAACTCTCTGGCTTGGACACCTTTACGTACACAGTCTTGTTTAATTCTTGTAACAGCCCTAACAGGTAACTAGTGTTGTCATAACTAGTTTAGTGGGTCAAGATGATTTTATGAAATATCTGCCAATGGATTTCTCACTTGTAGTGGCTTTTGTTTACCTAGTCACCTTCTGCTTTCCCAAAATACACGTTGGCACTCATAGCACTGGGAATAGAATTGGGATGGCGAAAACCAAAATCGAAAACAACAAAACCCAAAAACGTTCTCTTTGGCACACTCAGCAACCCACCTCTTTCTGCTCCGTCATCTTCAGCATGCACTCCCCGCCGTCAGCACTGTGTTTAATACATCCTGGAGAGAAAGGAGGGAAGAGACAAAAGCCCAAAAACACAGTGGCTAGGCTGAGTCTACCACCTCCCTTCCTCTTAAATTACTTTCTTAGAAGTTATACCCACTCACTGTTTCTTACTTTTCATTGGCAGGAAAATACCACATTGTCACCCTCTGTCTAAAAGGGATTCTGCAAAATGTCTAATTTTAGCTAGTCACAATGCCCTTCAAGAAAAGGGATGCAAATTAAAATTACACTGAAGTACCTCCTTTCTGTACTGATCAGATTGCCAAAAATCAAAAGGTTTGATAACTCTGAGTTGGAAAGGGTATGAGTAAAAAGATCTTAAAAACTCCTATGGGAGTGTACATTTGTACAGCTTCTATGAAGAGCAATTTAGCAAAATCTATCTGAATCCCAAGTGCATACGCCCTTTGAGCAATTCCACTCCTAGGAAATTTGCTGTCAAGTCATGAAAAGACATGGAAGAAACTTCAATGCATATTACTAAATGAAAGGAGCCATCTAAAAAGGCTACATTCTTTATAATTCCAACTATATAACATTCTGGAAAAGGCAAACTATGGTGACAGTAGAAAGATCAGTAGTTGCCAGGGTATGAGGGGTGGGAGGGATGAATAGCACATGGGATTTTTAGAGCAGTTAAACTACTCTGTATGATGCTCTAATGATGGAACTGTGTCATGATGCATTTTTCCAAACCCATAGAAAGTACAATACCAAGATAGAACCCTAATGTAAACTATGAATTTTGGGTGATGGTGATGTAGGTTCACTGATTATAACAGATGTAGCACTCTGGTGGGGATGTTCGTAATGGGGAAGACCATGTGTATGTGAAAATAGGGGGAATATTGAAAATCTGTGCCTTTTGCTCAGTTTTGCTGGGAATATAAACTTCTCTAAAAAATAAAGTATATTTAAAAATATATATGGGTTTGCTTGTGTATACTTAAAATATTTTTAGATGGTTATATATAAAATTGAGAATATTTTCCTGTGGTGAGGGAAAAATCCCACATCAATACCAGATAAAAGTCTTATATAAAACATTCACAAACCAGTCTCATTTATGAGTACAGATGCAAAACTTCTAAATAAATGACTAACAAACTGAATCTTGCTTTGTATAAAAGAAATACATCATGACATGGTATGGTTTATCCTAGGAGAGCAATGATGGTTCATCATTGGAAAACAATTAATGGGTTTAAAAATTACAACTATCTGAATAAATGCTGAATATCTATTATATTTAACATCTATTTGTGATATTTTAATAATTAGCTAACATAAATACAAAAGACCTTCCTGAACTTGATTAATGCTATCTACTAGAAATCTATAGCAAGCATCATACTTAGTGGTAAAACATTAGAAGAACTTCCAATAAAATTGGAGTAAAACAAAGACTTTTTCTCTCCTAACTTCATTTAACACTATTCTGATACTCCAGTCAATACAACAAAATAAGAAAAGGGGTTTGAGGGAGGAAGGGGAATACTAAAAGAAATAAAAACAGTCATTGCTTATGAAAATATTACCAAATATCCAAACCATCTAAAAGATTTCATTGAAAATTGCTGAAACTCCTAAATACATTTAGTAACACTCTGGATACTGGATAAGCATGAAAAAAACCCAACGTTCCCATGTATCTACAATACCAAATATAAAACAAGACAGAAATGATACCCTTCAAAATATCAATGAAACTATAAGATGTCTAGGTATATAACTTATAAGGTGTATGTAAAACCTTCATAAAAAAGAACTATAAAGCTTTCTTTCCAAAGAACATAAAAAGAAACTTGAATAAATAAAGGTATTCATGGATGAGAAGATTCAAATTAATTTACAAATTTAGTGCAGTTCTAGTCAAATTCCCAAAGATTTGTTTATGTAGCTTGGCAAATTGACTCTAAAATTCATATGAAAGAATATTAAATGCCAAGATAGTAAGGATAATTTTGAGAAAGAAAAATTGTCAAATCCTTGACACATTAGTTATTAAATTAGGTTAGAAAGCCATAGTGAAAGAAGAGATGAATACATCAATGAAATAAAATATAGTTCTAAAACTCAGCACTGTATATATGGGAATTTAGTGTTTGATAATATCAGTAGATGAAAGAATATACAATAAACGGTGCTGGAAAAATGACAAAATATTTTGGGGAAAAAATAAACTAACTCCTTATACATCACTCACAAAAATAAATTCTAATAGGGAAAATTTCTAAACATAGGAAAATAAACTTTAGAGTATTACAAATAATAGGTGAATATGATGATGACCTTGGAATTAAAAAGTCTGTTTTAAAAATGTTACAAAAGCAGAAGCCAAAAAACTTGATGAATTTGGTTAATTTATCAAACTTACATTTTTCATTACAACAAAGTACACTAACCAATAACAACTTAGGTCCAAAACAAAGAAACTAGTAATGGTGAAAATGATGAGTTCGTGTCCTTCATAGGGACATGGATGAATCTGGAAACCATCATTCTCAGCAAACTGATACAAGAACAGAAAACCAAACACCACATGTTATCACTCATAGGTGGGTGTTGAACAATGAAAACATGTGGATACAGGGAGGGGAGCATCACACACTGTGGTCAGTAGAGGGGGATCTAGGGGAGGGACAGCGAGGGTGGGGAGGGTGGAGAGGGATAATGAGGGGAGAAATACCAGATATAAGTGATGAGGGGATGAAGGCAGCAAACCACCTTGCCATAGATGTACCTATGCAACAATCCTGCATGATCTGCACATGTACCCCAGAACCTAAGGTACAATTAAAAAAAAGAGATGTCACATAGATAATAATCAAAGGTTTGATATTCAGGATTAAAAACCTCCTACAATTAATAAGAAAAAAAGAGCAAACAATGCAAGCATTAAAATAGGCACTTTCTTCTTAGTACTTTCCTGGAAATAATAATAATAAAATAGGCACAAAATATAATTTACAAAAAAGAATGTGTGATATTAAATAATAAAAGATGCTCAATCTCACTTGCAATTAGAAAAGTGTATATTAAAACAAAGTAAGAAAACCGGTCCCAGGTAAGATAAAGCAAATACACACCATGCTTTTCTTTCAGCTGAATGCAATTCTAAAACCTGAACAGAATGTCTGGCCCACTGGAGGACTCTGTAAAATCAATAGCAGTGGGTGGACCAGGGATGGGCGCCAAAAATGAAAGTACTATCAAACTAGCAATAAGTTCATTAGTTTTTGTCTCCTGTGTCCACCTGGCCTTAACTCAGCTGGAAAATCTGAAATGAGCACTGTGCTGGGTAGGAAGAGCTTCAGGAGAAACCCTCTAGCCATCACTTTAGGAGTCAGGGAATGTCTAAAGCTTAGAGATAGTGGGTAAATTCTTATATTTCTCTTTCCTTTTTCTTCATTCTCTTGTATACCCACCAGGCAATCCTGCGGTGGTGGCCCTGGCCCCAGTCATAGCAGCAATGGTAGGCTTCAGGAGTCAGAACTTGAATGGAGGATAACTTTCTTCTTTATTTAGTGGATCAGAAGTTCCATGAAGATACGGACAAATTTCATTGCTTTATTTTTTGGCAGTGGGGGACGGTGGCGATGTCCTTGTATCACTTCGCCTCAGACACACTGTGACTGCAGAAGTGAATGGTTTCTATATGGGAGACCAAAATGGACAACCTAGAGAACTGGGATGTACTGAGGAGATCAAAGAGAGCCTACAGCTCCGAACAGTGACCTCATAAACTTCTAAGCTTCAACCCACACATGCTTGGATTTAATCCTAAGACAATCTATTGAAGACTCTGAAAACTGGTCCCCAGGTGACCACTTGGTAGCACACACGTAGGATGGATCTGAGCAATGCTGCAAGACTAAAAGTGGAGCTGACATTGTAACCACAATCTATAGAAAGCAGACCAAAACTTGGGATCTAAATCTAATAACCAATTTACCCACTAAAATGAAAATATTAACAATATTAATACAATTCAAACAAAGCTCAGCATCTCATAACTTAATATTCAAAATATTACAAATATAATCCAAAATTACTCTGTATGTGATGAACAATACAACTTTTAACTCCTATAGAAAAAGACCTAAACACCAAGGAGATGACACAGATATTAGATCATCTAACAAAGAGCTTAAAGCAGTTATAAACATACTTGAAAGAGCAACACAAACACTCTTGAAACAAATGGTAAAAAAGAAAGAATCAGTGGTTATGTTAATATCGAAGTAGATATCAAGTTAAAAAAAAATCCCAAAGGTAAAGAGAGACATAACATGTTCCTAAAGGCGTCAGTTCACCAAAAAGACACAACAATTCTAAATGTGTATACACCTAATAACAGAGCTCCAAAACAATAAAGCAAAAACAGACAGAAATAAAAGAATAAATAAATTAGTAATTATACTTGCAACTTCAAAAACAGCAAGGATAATGAAGTACTGATTGATACCATCAACTAACTGGATAAAATTATTAACAAAAATCAGTAGAATATACATTTTTTCAAATGAACATGAACCATTCACCAAGAGAGACCATATCTAGGATCACATAATAAACATTAACATATTTAAAAGAATTGAAATTATACAAAGTATGTTTTTTGACCATGATGAAATTATACTGGAAATCAATAAAAGAAAGGTAACAGGAAAATCTCCAAACACCTGGAAATGTAAAACACTTAAAAATAATGCATAGGTCAAAAAGGAAGTCTCAATGGGACTGCCTGAAAAGGCAAATGCAGCACATGAAAATATATGGGACAAACCTAAAGCTGTGTTTAGAGGGAAATTTATAGCACTACAATGCCTATATGATATTAGAAGGAGAAAAAAAGTATCAAATAAATAATCTAAGCTTCTACTTGAGGAAACTAGCAAAAAAAGGGGCAAAATGAACACAAATCAAGCAGAAGAAAGTAAATAACAAAGATAAGGGAATAAATCAATGAAAGTGAAAATAGAAATATAACAGAGAAAAATCAATCAAACTAAAAGCATACTGTTAGAAAAAAATCATTAAAATTGATAAGCATGTAGGAAGACTGACAGAGAGAGGGAGGGAGAGAGAAACACACAAAATACCAATATCAGGAATGAAATAGGGATATCCCTGCAGATCTCACAGGCATTAAAAGGAAATGAAGAAATATAGAAGCACAGAAGCAACTCTATGCACAATAATCTAACAATGTAGATTAAATGAGCAATGCTTTATAAACCACAAACTACTAAAATTCACTCCAGATGAAGTAGATAACAGTAGATATCCCAAAAAATCCTGCAACTATCAAAGAAATTGAATTTGTAGTTAAAAGCCTTTTGGAACAGAATCTCCAGGTCCAGATGTAATTCACTGGCAAATTCTACAACATAATAAAGAAGAAATAACACCGATTCTACACTATTTTTTGCAGAAAATGAAGAGGAATACTTTCCAACTCATTTTACAAGGCCAATATTACACCAATACCAAACCACAAAAAGACAGTACAAGAAAAAAAAATACATAGTCCGATATTCCTCATGAACAGAGATGAAGAAAAATGTCAACAAAATATTAGCAAACAGAATAGAGCAATATCTTTTTTTAAAAATCACCACAATTAAGTAGGGCTTATTCCAGGAATATAAAGCTGATTCAATATGCAAAAATAAGTCACTATAATTCACTATGTTAACCATCTAAAGAAGAAAAACCATGTGATTTTATCAATAGATGCAGGAAAGCACTTGACAATATTCAAAATCCATTTATAATTCACTATGTTAACCATCTAAAGAAGAAAAACCATGTGATTTTATCAATAGATGCAGGAAAGCACTTGACAATATTCAACATCCATTTATAATAAACACTCTCAGCAAAATAACAAGAGAAGGGAACTTCCTAAACATGATAAGGAGCATCTACCAAAAAAAAAATCGAAAAACTCTTCAGCTAACTTCACACTTAATGGTAAAAGATTCTCCTCCCTCCCTGCTCCAATCCAGCCCCAACCACCAAAAGGCTTTTCCCCTAAGTTGAAAAGAAAACTAGGATGCCCATCTAGGAGATCCATTCTCAATACTCTCATTCAACATCATACTGGAAGTCTTATCCAGTACAAAAATGCAAGTAAAAGAAATGAAAGGCATATAGATTTAAAGGAAGCCAATAAAGCCATTTCTATGCATAGACGACATGATCCCCGGCATAGAAAATCTCGGGGCTCTACCAAAAACCCCCTAGACAAAAGTGAGTTCAGCAAGGTTATAGAATACAATGTCAACACAAAATGTCTATTGTATTTCTATACAGTGTCAACATACAATTGGAAACTGAAATTAAACCATATCATTTACAATAGCTCAAACAAAATGAAATACTTAGGTATAAGCCTTACAAAACATGTACTGAGTATATATGCTGAAAACTGTATGCTGATGAAAAAAATCAAAGAGGACCTAAATAAATGGAGAGACAAAATATTCATGGCATGGAAGACTCAGCATACTAACGATATTGATTGGCTTTCCCTAAATTGATATATAGATTTAATCAAGTACCAACCAAAATCCCAGCATGCCTTTTGGTGGAAATTGGCAGGTAGATTCTAAAATACATACAGAAATGCAAAGAACCCAGAATGGCCAAAGCAACTTGGGAAAAGAATAAAGTTGAAGGAATCTATTTACATGATGTCAATACTTACTATAAAATTACAGTATTCAAAACACATGGTATTGGTAAAGGATTAGACAAATAGATGAATGGAACTTAATAGAGAGCAAAAACAGAGCCATGCAAACTTAATCATCTAATATTTGACAGAAGTGCAGAAGCAATTTAATAAAGAAAAAAATAGTATTTCCATCAAATGGTTTTGAACCAATTAGTCACTCATATGCAAAACACAAGACAAAACAAAACAAATCTTGCCCTGTACCTCAAACCTTATATAAAATTTAACTTAGAGTGAATCATAGATTCAAATTTAAAATGTAAAACTTTTGGAAGAAAACATAAGAGAAAATCTGCACGACCTGAATTATCTGGAGACCTCTTAGACACGAAAACTAAAGAATAATCTATAAAAGAAAAACCGAAAGATTGGAGGTTACCAAAACTTAGAACTTCTGCTCTGAGAATGAAATGACAAACTACAGACTGGGAGAAAACGTTTGCAAATCACAATTCCAACAAATAACTTGTATCCATAACATTTAAAGAATTTTTGAAACTCAACAATAAGAAACAATCGAGCTAAAAAATGGGCAAAAATTTGATCAATATATCATCAAAGAAGATACCTATAAGGCAAATAAAAGATGCTCAACATCATTACCTATTGAGGAAATGCAAATTAAAGCCACAGTGAGGCTAGGCACGGTGGCTCACACCTGTAATTCCAGCACTTTGGGAGGTCGAGGTAGGAGGATTGCTTGAGCCCAGGAGGTCAAGGCTTTATAGTGAGCCCATGCCACTGCACTCCAGCCTGGGCAACAGAGTGAGACCTTATCTCAAAAAAGAAAAAAAAAAAGCCACAATGAGATATGACTACATGCTTATTAGAATGGCTAAAATTAAAAGTACTAGCATTACCAAGTGCCAGGTGGTGAGGATGCAGAGCAACTGAAAGTCTCCTACATTGTTGGTGGGAATGCAAAATGGCACAGCTACTCTGAAAAATAGTTTGGCAGTTTCTTATAGTTAAATATACACTTATCATTTCAACCAGCAATCCTGCTCTACTCCTTGGTACTTTCTGTAGGGAAATGAAAACGTATATTCACATAAAAGCCTGACACAAATGTTTGCAGTAGCTCTATCCATAATCTCAAAAGGTAGAAACATCCCAAATGTCTTTTGTTGGGTGAATGAATAAACAAACCCTGATATAAGTGGATAGGGGAATATTACAAGGCAATAATAAGAAAAAAATCTCGATATTATGGAATAACTCTCATGAATCTCAAAAGCATTATGCTGAATAAAAGAAGCAAACTCACTGGGCATGGTGGCTCATGCCTGTAATCTCAGCACTTTGGGAGGCCAAGCTGGGCAGATCACCTGAGGTTGGGAGTTCGAGACCAGCCCAACCAACATGGAGAAACCCTGTCTCTACTAAAACTACAAAAAAGTCATCCAGGCATGGTGGCACATGCCTGCAACCTCAGCTGCTCGGGAGGCTGAGGCAGGAGAATTGCTTGAACCTGGCAGGTGGAGGTTGTGGTGAGCCGAGATAGCGCCACTGTACTCCAGGCTGGGCCACAAGAACGAAATTCTGTCTCAAAAAAAAAAGCAAACCTATATGATTCTATTTATGTGACATTCTCAACAAGACAACGCTATAATTATGGAGAAGAGATCAGGGTTTGCCCGAGTTAGAAATGGGGAGAAAGTGTCCTAATTGTGCATGTGTTAAAGTTCCTAGAACTGTACATCAAAAAGAAAAAAGCTAATTTTACTGTATAATACTTTTAAAATAGAATTCTGTAGCGCAAAAAACAAAAAACAAACAAACAAAAATCCTATTTAAAAAAGTAAGGTAATCACAACACTTTGGGAGGCCGAGGCAGGCAGATCACAAAGTCAAGAGATTGAGACCATCCTGGCCAACGTGATGAAACCCCATCTCCACAAAAATACAAAAATTAGCTGCGCATGGTGGTATGTGCCTGTAGTCCAGCTGCTTGGGAGGCTGAGGCAGGAGAATTGCTTGAACCCGGGAGGTGGAGGTTGCAGTGAGCTGAGATGGTGACCCTGCACTCTGGCCTGGCAACAAAGTGAGACTCCGTCTCAAAAAAATAATAATAATTTAAAAAATAATGTTATCTTTTAAGAGAAAAACAGAGAAGCCCCATTTTTATACCCATTAGATTAGCAAAAATCAACACACTTGTCAAGACAAGATTTTGGGAAAAATCAATACAGTAGAAGGCTACCGGTGGAAGACTAAGTTGGTAAGCCATTTAGCATGGAAATTTACTTATTAGAATATTAATTATGCTTCATGACCCAGTGATTACAATTTTTGTGTAGAAAAGCATTCATTTACATATTCAACAAGGTTTTTTACAGGAATCTTCATTTTGTATTTGGAATTGTTTGTAATCACAAAAAATTGTAAACATCCTAAAGTTTATCAGTAAAGGAACAGCCAAGAAAATGTACCGACCCGGTGGAATACAATACACTCCGTAAGAGGAATGAGGCAAATCTATTTTTTGTTGGCATAGAAAGAGCCCCAAGACATATTTTAAACAGGGAAACAAAAGCAAATTGTGAATCATTCCATATTGCATGTTACCATTTATATATTAAAAAGAATATTGCATAAGTATACCCATAAAAATATAGTAGAAAGTCTCTAAGACTTACAATAAATCAGGAACAGGACTTTCTGTGAGAACAGATGGAATAGGAAGTACCTAAAGAAACTGCTTTTTTTCTTTTTCTTTTTTTTACACTGAAATGTTACTACTGTATTACTTGTGTATTAAAAACTTTTGGCCAGGTGCAGTGGCTCACACCTGTTATCCCAGCACTTTGGGAGACCAGGACGGGCAGATTACTTCAGGTCAGGAGTTTGAGACCAGCCTGGCCAACATGAAGAAACCTCGTCTCTACTGAAAATACAAATATTAGCTGGGCGTGATGGTGGCACCTGTAATCCCAGCTACTTGGGAGGCTGAGGTGAGAGAATTGCTTGAACCCAGGAAGTAGAAGATTGCGGTGATGGAGGTCGTGCCGATGCACTCCAGCCTGGACAACAGTGAGACCCTGTCTCAGAAAAACAAAACAAAACAAAATAAATAACTTTTAAGAGGGAACATACTTAATATGTGCTATAGACTAAATGTTTATATGTTGAATTCATATGTTGAAACCTAATCTCCAATGTAATGGTATTTGGAGGTAAGACTTCGGAAGGCAATTAGGTCTTGAAGTCAGAGACCTCATGAATGGGATTAGTGTCCTTATAAAAGAGACCCCATTGAGCTCCTTCATCCCTTCCACCAGTGAAGACACGGCAAAAAGTGGGCTTCTGTGCACCACAGGTCCAGAAGCCTCCTCAGAGCTGCTCAGCCTCCCGGCTATCAAGGGCAGCAAGCAGCTGGGCCTATGGGTAGTGCTGTAGGCTGAGGCACAGTTCCCCAGCCCAGGCCTGACCATCCAGGCCTGGACATCCCTGACTGGCCACTACTGAAAGGCTGGTTTAAATCTCACCTCCTCCAACAAGCTCTCCATGACTGCTTTTGAAATCAGAAAGCCCTTCAATATTTATGTAGTGAGTCTGGACTGCAGTTAATCCTTTTAAGTCTAGCGACTCATTCAACCCTTCCAGGTACACTCTGGCAATCGCTTTCACAGTCTCCTCTTCTTGTTTCCTTTCTACTCATTCTAGTTGCTCAACTGGATTCTGAGCTCTGTCAGGACAAAGATACATACATTTCACACATTGCATTTACTCCAAGTACCAAATGATCTTTGTCTTACCTGGCACAATGCTGAGTATGTAGCAAGTACTTAATATGTAAGTAGCATGATGTGCCAGCCCTTTAAAGTTAGTGCTGTGCCCAAATGCCTGTCTGGAGGTTAGATCACAGAGCCTCAGTGGTCACCTCTCAGCATCTGTAACCAGCCTCCTTGTCTGCTTACCCAGGCTCTGACCTCTTCCTTATCTGTAATGAAGTCTCCCGTGAATCATCACACCTCCATTCCATTGCCTCCCCACACACAATGCTGCTTCTTAGCCTGCAGATGTTTTCTAGTACCTCACTGCCTCTTCCGTATCTGTTGGTCCCCCTGGTTTTGCCCCTCATTGCCCAGTGCGACATTGCGGGTGGGTGGGTAGAAAGATGACAGATGAATACACACAGCACCTTGCTGCCCTCCACAGACCTCAGCGGATGGGTTCCTAGCAGTTTTTGCCACCTACTGTACCCCTGCTTTGCCCTTGCCCCTGCCTATTAATTTCCTAGTATACCTCCAAAACCCATATCCAAGCCTATTTTATTTGACAATTCTCAACATAGACTTAATGAATAGCTAATATGCCTAATAATGAGTTCCTAATAAGGAACTGCATTCTGTAATTCTTCCAACTCAGTATGACAGTTCCCTTTTCTGAATCTCTGAAACGCCGCTGGTCAACTTCTCTTGTTATATTTGTCGTAGCTTGCCTGGTCTCATCTATTTATGTACTTACCTTTGCCACCAGCCCCTCATTAGACTGTAAGCGCTTACGGGTGACTTTTATACATTGCTATCTCTCTTTATATTTCCGGCATCCCTCGAGGGCAGGGTTTTGTGGCTAGTAAGGCTCAGTGGGTATTTCTGATTGACTCAATTCACGAAATTGAGTTAAATGGCTAGATAAATGGATGGATGAATGAAACTATTAATACACGGTTCTGCAAATCTCCCCACAGTGCCCATCCATGGTTCTTCACAGAATAGACCTTCAGTCAATGCTGTTGACAGACTGATTGATGTATTTGAAAACGAAGAGTGATTCCTGGTGAGTCAGAGGTTTTCATTTACTCCATGTGTTTTGGCTTCAAACCCTAAAACAGTCATGCCCGATGTTTCAAAACCAGAACTGCAATCGCCTTCCTTCTACAGCCGGGTTGCCACAGAGATGGTGCCTGGAGAACAAAATGCTTCTGAATGGATCGATCGAGGCATATCTGAAGATAGAAAGTTCCAAAGGCTTTCCTGGACTGCCTCTAGGACGGGCCCTATTATTAACCTCCTGTGTGAGGCTGAGCTGCTGTCTGGCCTTCCGCGGCTGAAATGATTTTCTCCTGGACTCACGCCGTGGCTTTGTAGGCCACAACCACTTCCTAGAAGCCAAGTCAATCTGAGAAATAAGGGAGGCCCCAGTGGTTTGTGGTTTTAGAAGGCGTTTCCTTTGACATTAGCCCGGGAAAGGACAAGCAAGCCACAGCAGGTTCAAGAGAAAGGGAGCAAAGCCCGGTTTGGGATGACCAGAGGTGACTTCCCAGTCCCATCCCTTCTAGCAACAAGACCCCCACAGGATCAAGTGCCGATAGGGGTCAGGGGGAGGGAATGCCCAGAGACATATGTGCAGCCGACTGCCGGGGTGCCGCTGGTATTCAGAGAGAGTGTCAAGGAAAGGGCAGCTCAGGAGTCGTGAGCTGTGCACTGTGAAACAGCTGAGTGGGCTCTGGGGTGGGAGGGGCAGGGACGGAGAGAGACGCTGAGACTACAAATGTGCAACCGAATGGAATTTAGTCTGCAGATACTTCCTGTGGAATGGTTTAAGCATGCCTTACTGTCCAGCCCACTGACATGGGAGAAAGCGTCTTACCAGTTCCAATTCACAAAAGAGGAGGCTGCAACTTACATTCTCAGGGATAAATGCCCCTGATAGCAGAAAGCCACTGGCCTCTACAACAGGCAGAATAAGTACACGTCTACAACAGTGTGATCTCAAGGGTGCTGCACAAGCTTCAGAGCTGAAAAAAAAGGCGTTACTTTTTCTTTAAGCTCCAGGCAGGATAATGCCTAAAATTCCATTATTCCTTTTTCCCAAGGCTTAAATGTTGGTGGAAGTACAAATATGTTAGGGGAACACTTCAAATATTTCGTCATGCACATCTCGGTGTCTGGAACCTTTTTAGGTTCTGTCCTGTGAGCAGGTTTTCTAAGGGGAGGAGATGAAGAAGGTGAGAGAATTGGGGAACTCCAGGCAACAAGAAGGAAGAGGCTGCAGGGGGCAGAGGAGGGGGCGTAGACACAGCTGACACACTGATCCCAGGGCCAGCCCTTCAAATCCTTGTCAGATTCACTCATTTGCTGCACCATCCTTAAAAGAAATAGGGCATCGAATTCTCCTAACCAGCACCCACTTCACGGGTGTGGCACGTGCGCAGTCACCTAGGGCTTGGGCTCAGAATGGCCCTACACTGTAATGCTCTACTGTTGCCATCTTAAAATACCGTATATTTTTGGAACAAAGGGCCCCAAATTTTCACTTTGCAATAGGCCCTACAAACTATGCAGCTGGTACTGCTCTTAACTGTGCCCAAGTGAGTCACAAGAGCCCTCTGAACGAAGGTCAGTCTAACCTCACAATTCTCTCTTCATCACACGTTAGTTCCTTCAGTCTATTTTTACACATCAGGGAATATTTGAAGAAATGTCCTTAATTCCAAGCACTTTAATTCACCTTCACCAACTAATCCTCTTTTGAGGTAACTTAGGCATCATGCAATCCATCCTATTATTAGGACATGCTAGCCATCCCCAACCCATCCCGCCCCCGGCAAACTCCTGCTTTCCTTGCCCTTATATATATCTGTCTCTCAGCGAAGAGTGGCACATGACCTCCTAGCCCCAAGAATACTTGGCACGGGTCCCTGTTTCTCAGCCGTATCTATTGTTCTAGTCCAGAATGACACTGGCTTCTACGCATCTTGCTGACATTTCTGACTTTTGGTGGGGAATGCCATTAATCAATCGGCTGCATCTGTTTTGGAAAAATTAAATAGCTCAAGTCAAGGCAAACACAGTAAATCATCCTTCAACAATCCAGGAGAGTAGTGGGGGCAGAGAAGGCAGGGTTGTGTCTCCTCATCATTTGAAATGCATTTAATCTGCTGCTGAATCCTCTGCACCCAGGCTAGTGTTACTTACTGGACACAGAAAGAAGAGATCAAAAGCTCTTTAAAAATGTGAGGCCCAAACCAGGGTATTAAAAGTGTAAGTGTGCCTATTCAACACATGTGTTGTGGAGAATGAGCTAGCCAATGGGAGGCCCATGAAGTGGTTCTTCCCTGTGGTTTAAAACTGTAGAAATATACTCTAACTCTTTAGTAAGGACGCCTTCCTAGAGAGAGGCGGTAATGGTACAGTGGTTAGGTATGGAGGAGTCGAGCGAGCTGGATTCAAAACTTGACTTTTTCCCTTACTAAGCATTGGCCTTGGGGAAAATTACTTAACCACGCTATGGCTCCATTTCCTTACATGCAAATAAAGATGTAACAACTACCTCAGGGCTATTGGAGGAATACGTAAATTAGTGTCTATATGGTGAATTGAAGGTGGCTGCAAGTTCATTGACATTCCTCCCACTGAGAGGTGGGATTTTATTCTCCCCTCCTAATTCTGGTCTGACCTGTTACAACTTTGGCTAACAGAGTAGGGCAGAAGTCAGATTTGCCAGTTCTCGGCCTATCCTTGAAGAGAACTGGCAGTTTCTATCTTAGTCTCTTTGAGTCCTGAGCCAAGAAGGCCGATTTCCTCATTAGAGAAGTCACATGGAAAGGCAGTGAGACCACAGGGAGAAGTGGGGCACAACTGAACCCAGGCATCCAGCCCCTCCACCAAGGTACGAAGTATGTGAATTGAGCCACTTTGGACCCCAGAAACCAGCCCAACTACCAGCTGGATAACATTGAGTGACCCCAATGTGAAGCTGAAGAAATGCCCAGCAGAGCCCTGCCCAAATTTCTGACCCATGATATTGGGAAATATAATAAAATGGTGGTTGTTCTAAGGTACAGAGTTTTAAAGTAGTTTTGTTAAGCAGCCACACACAAATGGAACAGCGTATATGGCACTGTACATGACAACCGATACAGGACATCAGGATCGTGGCGGGGACACGGCAGGTAGTCAGCGTTAGTTCTTCTACTCACTTAGGGCTACACTTGTATTGATAATATTAGATGGATTAAATTTTCCAAAGATTTTAAACACTGGAAGCTACATCTGAAAACTCACAAACCTAAGCTCATCGTGGTTAACCCCATGTGCTGTACTACTTTTCCCTCTACTGCCTCTATTCATGCAGATCTCCTATTTCCTACCTCCGTTCTGTCTTTCAGATTCTTTTACCTGGTTGCCTTCTATTCATGCTTTATATCATTTTCTCAAATGTCAATGCATATATGGTTCACCTAGACATTTTGCAAAAAAGCAGGTGCTGGATCAGTAGGTCTGGGACGATCTAAAATATGCGTTTCTAACAAGCCCCCAGGTGGTGCAGTTGTCATTGGTCCATAGGCCACGCCTTGAGTAGTATGACTTTAGTCTCAGCTCAGGTTTACCTCCTCCTGAGACCTTTTTAATCCCCTCTCTCTCCAAGGCTGAATTAGTGAGATGCTGTTGCAGACTCTCTTGGCTACCTAGCTAAAAGCCCACATTTTTTTTCTTTAGTGCTGGTAAAGCTCCAGTTTTAATATCTCCTCTCACCCCCAACGATGTGCGTGGATTTTAACAGATGTAAATGCAATTCTTGGTGTTGTCCTTCCCTTTGCTGTTATTTTTTATAAGCGACCAGGTAATTTGGTTGGTAAATGTTAGAAGTCTGTTGTGTAGAGTAGGTACTTCTAGGAAAGTGTTCTTCACTCTTAAAAAGAGATGCACGTGAGAGAAACAGGTCTTTACGTGTCCTGGGCTGTTAATCTGTTGTTATGTGATCTCTGGAGCTACTGCAGCCATCTTGTGATCATGAGAAGATCTAGATCACCTTCTGAATGAGGATGGCAGAGTGAAAATTAAAAGAACCTGGGTCTTTGTTGAGTCACTAATCAACTCTACGCTTTCCTAAATTAGACCTTCTTTCTTTGGAAAATAATACATCTCTTTATTGTTTAAGCCATTTTTAGTCCAGCTTTCTGTGACTAGTGATCAAGAATACCCAATTGTGGACTGATCTGTCCTTGCTTTCTTCTACCCATCAGCCACGTGTGTCTCAATCACTGCACTCCCCGAGTGATTCTGGGAATATGCATCTACCTCCTCTGGTCAGGTCCCTCTTGAGGTTTATTTTCTGTATCCCTGCAACCTGGTATATAGCAAGTGACACAAACTTTTATGAACTAAAATCAACTCGCCATAAAGGTTTTCAATTATAGAAAAATTAAATTTTAGCCACTTCAGGCATTTTCCTCTGCCAAGGTTTAACCTTGAAGAACTCCCTCTTGAAGCTCTGCACTCTGACCTCACCACCCGCTAACAACAGTAGTCCTGGAATACCATCTCATTCTGATATTAACCCAAATGAAATATCATTAAGAAGGTTGCAGAAAGGCCACATGACTCATTCCAAGGCTGAATAAAAATAATAATCATCATTCTAGTGATTATAGCCATGCCTTGCCTTTGCATAACAATGATTACCATTCACTGCACCCACAGTATCCTAAACACCTCTCTACATGCATAACCCCCAACTTATAGGGATAATGTAACTACCTAAAGGTCATATGGTCAGTAAATAATGAAGTCAAGATTTGAACCCAGGTGTCTGGCCCCTGAGCCTGAGAGTTTCCCGCTTTGCTCCTTAAAAATCCCCTCCTGAGCACTCCATATTTGCTAAAGTGCTTTTATGCACGTGATTTCATTCAGTGTTCTCAAAGGAGTTGTGGGTAGGATCGGGCACATTGTTTTGATATTATTCATGCTGCTAACTAAATATAAGTTACACTGGGATCATTGTAGAGCTCTTTTTTCCCTATCCCCCAGTTTATTGTTTTTATAATCCATTTCAAATAAAGAACCACTTTTTGGAAGGGAAAATAACCCAATGTAACAACTTGAAGAAAATTTTTAAGTGCTAAAGGAAAAAAGACCAAGTTGGCCCAGTTTTTCAGTGGCATGTTGATGAAATGCCATAAATGAATTGTGGGATGAATGAATGAAATACATCAAAGTGGAAAAATAAATCACAAGGAAGAGCCAATTCCCCAAAGAAACAAGGCTGCAGATAGCAATTCCCTAATTTCCAGCCCCCTCACATTTTTCATTCTGAGAAGACCCCTCTGTCTAAATCTCTCTGATGGAGATAGAGCTAGAGCAATAAGAAAAATCTCATTCTTTAGAGCATCTCTTTCCTTCCATCCTGGGCTTTAGGATAGTGAAATGTCTTTGTTCTCATGAACCAGGTGGTCAGCACTAATCAACAGCCACTCAACAGGTCCCTCAGAAGTGAGGACAGAGCAGGTACCAACAATCCCTATGGGCAAGGCAGTCGGTAGAAACACACTTTCATCTCTCACAAGAGCATGTGAGTTTTCTATTCAACATTCCCCTTAAAAATAAAATCCTCCTTTCACGGATTATCTAAAGCATTTATGCTTTCATAACCCACTCATAATAAGCTTCTAATATTTAACTATCTGATGGGTAAATGTCTTGTGTCCCCAATACAGCAGCACATGGGTAGCACAGTTCTAAGCTGGAGAAGGCCCTCAGTACATTTCAAATGAACAGAATAAGGTCCGGTTGATGTCTCTCCTTCCATCTCCACATTCAGGTAGTTTCCTCACTTGGCCTCTCCTATTCCTGGTGTCAGTTGCATACATTTGGCTAAAGCAAACTCAACTGACTTTAGTGGGGCCCAATTCTGGTGCCTGGCAGTGGAACCTGGCAGAATATAGTTGTCATTAGATGTGACGATCCCCACGCGTGCCAGCACAGAAAGGAAATTATGCCCAGCAGCCACCATATAGTGATCCCATATGACATACCCCTGGGTGACTCCCAGAAAGAGTGAACTTCACAGCAGCCCGTAATTTTGTCTTAGGAGATAGAGGCCAGGCTAAAGAAACAGAAATGCAGTAGTAAAATAACAAAAGTTATCCTAAGAAAGTGTCAGACCTGTCATACTGACATGTGATGGGTGATTCACATGGATTATTATGCTGCTTCCCTTCTTAACAATGAGGACACTGAGGTCCACAGAGGTTAGCAACATCCCACAGCTCAAAACTGGCAGAGCAGGCATATGAATGCAGGCCTTGGTGCCTCCAGAACCCATGCTCCCTTTACCATGCCCTGCTGCTGCTCACAGATCTGCCCTTCCAGGCCAGGGGCTCTCAATGGCCTCAGCCTCTGGAAGTTTATCCCAGTCCCATCAGATTTCCTGCAGTAGCTTTCCTGCCACAGGTATCCCCTGCCCACCCTGGGTGCCCTCATGCTATGCTATGTATACCTGTTGTGTGTGCCATATACACCACTATATTACCTAGCTATAAGCCTCTGGATTTTATTATTTTTTAGAGACAGGGTCTCATTATATTGCCCAGGTTGGCCTCAAACTCCTGGGCTCAAGGGATCCTCCCACCTCGGCCTCCCACGTAGCTAGGACTATAGGAACATACCACCATGCTCAGCTAGACTCTGGATTTTAAATTCCATAAGGGCATTTATCAGCTGGGCATCAAGGGTCTCCAGCAACTGCTTCAACCTGAGCCCATCACCTCCTTACTTTCTGCCATGCATCAGTAGTGCCCAGCACGGGGTCTTCTCATCCTCTGGGCTCCAGCTGCCCTGCCCTGCCTTGCCCTTAGATGGCCTCCCTCCTTCCCACCAATGCCTCTGCAAGAGGCGCCTGACCGGCTCAGCCCCCACAGACCTCCCCTTCCTGATCTGTGGCATTTACATTCTGCCCCACTTAATGCAGCATTTGCTTACATTCTCTCATGTACTGTGCACTAATAGCTTTCTGTTTTTAATATCCTTTTTCTGATTTGAGTGTAAGCTCCTTAGAAGCTGGGGCCATGCCTTGCACTTTGCTTACACCGCCTTCCCAATCCTGCCCTTTCTCAAACTCTATCCTATTGCTGTGAGGGAGGAGAGGGGACACACAGTACAAAAGGATTCATTCAAGCGCTTGCCCCACGAGGGGCTTTGCCCACTTTGGGTGGAGAACTCGAGTTGGTCAACTGGCTGGCCTTTCTTTCAGAAATCATTTTCTCTACCCCTCCCCCAGAGCAGTCACTAAAGTGGCATGCTTTCTCCCAACCTCTGCCAGCCACCCCTTGTGGGGAATCGGTCTCTCAAGTCCCCATGGAGACTGGCAGAGCCTTCTCAAAGGGAAGCGGGCTGGATGCCTCCCCCTGGACTCGGTGTACATTCTCACAGGGACACATTCTGTCTTAGTAGCAGCTCAGCTGGCTTGCAAAGTCCCAGCCACCTCCTGCAGCAAGGCCCCCAGATGGCACATTCTGTGGAACACATGGTGATGGAGGGAGGCACCAGCTATGGAGGAGGACTGCCTGGGGGCCAAGCGCCACCAAATCATTCATCCTCCATCCTGGCCTTTCTGCAAGATGTCTTGTTCTTAACAGGCTTCCTGATGGCGAAAGAAAGCCTTACCCACATCCTGCCTGCAGTGCTGAAGGCATGTCAGGCAGAGGACATGGCTGTCTTTTTCTCAACAAGTTTTCCTTCCTTCCTCTCTCAGGCTGAGTTGGAAACTCTTGAAAGGTAGCAGATTGCAGGCACTGAAGGCTGGTGTCTTCTGTTTATCCACATAATGAGGACATTGGCCAATGCAAAAGCCCCTGTACTGTTCCTTCCATGTGCTGCTGGCTCCAGAGCCCCCGAAGCAGCCCACCTGGGCTATCTAAAACTTCAGCCTCTCCCCTTGACAGCCTCCAACACTTCCCCAAGCCCCTTCAGCAGGAGCCGAAGGTGTGTTCTCTGTGGCAGTGGTTCTCAAATTGTGCAGCTGTGACCTGTCAGCGGAACGTAAAATCGATTTACCAGGTCACAAATAGCAATTGTTTTAACAAAATGAATGGAATAGAAGTGTCAGCACATCACACATAGGAATGGCATGGTGTCATTAGGTTTTGGGGACACACACACACAATGATATAAAATCTATTTCAAGTTGAGCATGGTGGCCCATGCCTGTAAACCCAACACTGCGGGATGTCAAAGTGGGAGAATCATTTGAGACCATGAGATCAAGACCAGCCAGGGCAACATCATAAGATCTGTCTCAATTAATTAAAATAAATAAGTAAAAAATAAAATGAAATGCAGCTCCTCCTGTGGATCACAGCCCTGAAGGTGTGCAAGCTCCCTTTCCACAGGCGGAAAGAGCCCAGTGTTGCCCCTACTCGTGTTCTACCATGGCGAACTTCTCGGGCAGTGTGGGATGTTTCTTCAAAGCTGACCAGCTCTCTTCCATTACCAGCATTCAAAAGGAAACAACTGCTAAGATCAAGGCACAAGGACATAGGAGACCAAGAAATAAAGAAGTGATTTCTGCCCTCCAGGAGTTTGGGAATTGGGTATAATGCTGAGATAAGGCAGGCAGACTGGAACAAGATATACAAAATGTCAGATAAGATGGTAGAAGGGGATGTTAATTTCTACTGCCAAAGAGACCTTCGGAGTTCCGGTTTTGAGCAAAAACAGTAAAGGTGCTTTGCAACAAAGTCGGGCATTGCTATTGAAGGCGTGGCGCTCAGAATTAGGAGTGGGCCGTTAACTTGTCCCCCTTGAGCTGGATTATTGGTCATCTGGACTCACCCTCTGTAGTAGCTGTAGTGGTGCACAGGGCTCTCAAAACTTCTTGCCCTGGGAGCACCTTTCCTGGTCTAGATCTCCTTATATCCATGTAATTCCTAGAAAAACTAGAATGGGGATTCCAAGGACTAGATGTTACTTCCAGGACTGCTACTGTTTTGCTGTGTGATTTTGGGTGAGCCACTTCACCTCTCTGGGAGGCAGGATCTTCAGCTACTATTGTAGCTGTGGGTAAAAGTGGCTGTACCCAGTCAATGGCTTTGTGAATTGGTGAACTTGGCTGGCAACAGACACACGTCCAGAAATAATGAGGATCAAACAGAACCTCACTGGTCATCTTTCACATCAGAGGGAAGGATCTTTCCTCTACCCAGCCCCAGTAAAAGCCCATGCTCTGCTATCTTGGACATTTGTTCCTTGCAGCTGTGAAAAAAATGCCTGTTGTCATCTGGTGAAACATGAAGCCTTATGGAGCACAGCTGACTTAAACAAGTGAACCAGATGCACTAGCCTTAGGGGTGGTTTTCCTGGTACCTGTAAGAATAGTCCCACCTGGGCAATTGAGGTGGGAGTCTCCTGTCTGAGGCCAGCCCACTCCATCTTTGCCCTGCTTTGCCCAGACTGTGTGACTTCAGCACAGGGACACTGAGGCACTGTGGCCACATGTGAAACAAGCTCACAGTTACTCCTCAAGCCTTTTTTTGCAAGTAGAGGTCCTCTGCCTTTAAGTTCACCTTTAGAGAATCTTAAGAAAGGGGAGGATAATAGACGCATTTTTGTTGCAAGACTGGACACTGTCAATTATGGGATCAGTTTTAAGGCCAGTGACAGTGTTTCATAAAGTAGACAAGTAGCTAGAGTCTGATGTACACCACAGTCCCTTTCTGGGCCTGAAAAAGATTTTTAAAAAATGTTTTGCCTCAATGCATCTTAAGTGTTAACTGGAGCTTGCACACTGTTTCAGGAAATTTTAGTCCAAATCTAATCCACACTAGGAGGTAGATCATGACGGGTGTTTACTTTTCATAGTGGACAACAGAAATGACAAAGATGAACCCACAGGAGGAGTGATCTGATGGTGGAGAGTCCGGCACAGCGATGCTGGTGCAATTTTGGGACAGAGAAAATTATCTCAAAAGTTATTCCTCTGAGGGACCACCAATTCCTCTTACTCACAAGGCCAACTTTGTTCATTTCCTTCATTCATAACGAAGACCAGCCCAGTGAAAATGTGCTGACATCTTAATGAATTCTACACAACAAAATGTTTTCTTGGGTGATGGGGAGAGGGAGTTGGGAGAGAGTCAGTTACAGCTGCTGATGACATGGACAATCAATGCAATGCCAGCAGACATAAATGCAACGAGAGTCACCATCCCCGGGGAAACCAGTGTTGATTTCCTCAATTCTTATCACGCTGGGCTCTGTTTGGAAAACGGTATAAAAAGGTAGAAAATACATTTTCTTTTTATTCTCTGAAGGAGAAGGTAAAGGTTACACGAAGAACAATTTGATAAAGATGTGTACATCTTCTCTTGCCAAGGCAAATATACTTCATGATGTATGTTAGGAAGAAAGGAGCCCCCCGTATTCTCATTAAAACCCAAGTGATTATTTTAATATGAAGTCTCAGGGTAAAAGCTATGCCTGAATCCAAAAGAACTTTGGATTTATACTGAGACTATAATTAATTGGAGAGAAATAGACTACATTTTGCCAAAATCAGATTCAAACAGTATTGACTCAAAATCTATCTCTACACATGTGAGACACTTGACAGTTTTTACAGCAACTTTATGTACATTTTGTCCATTACCTTTTATGTAATCCCATAAACCATGGAGGGTAGCCATTAATCTCTGCTTTACTCAAGAGGAAAGTGAAATGAATGGGTGAAGGACCCCTAGCCTCTGAGGCTTTAACATGGGCCTTCTATTTTAGGCGCTCAGCTCTTACCACTATGTCATATGGTCTCAAAATTTCTAAGGTCCTTGAATTCACTCAATTCATGTTGAAACTAGATTGTGACCTGAGTAATTAATCATAGAAAGGTGTGATTCAGGGGTTCTAATTGAACCCTGTAGACTTGGGGATGATATAGCACAAGTGGTTTTTAAGCTTGAGCGTGCATCAGAATTCCTTGAAAATCTTATGAAACGCACATGGCTGGGTTCTACCCCCCAGAGATTCAGATTTAGTAGGTCTGGGGTGGGGCCCAAGAATCTGGATTTCCAACAAGTTCCATCAGTGCTGCTGATGCTTCTGGCTGAAGGGCCACACCTGAGAACCGCTGGTCTAGGGATTTTCTCACTTAAATGAGAGCACCTTAAGGACAGACGCTGTGTCTTCCCTCCTCCTCTGTGTCTGACTGTGGCCTGGCCTATCCATTTGGCTTCTGCACAAACTTATCACAGGCTTACCGCCTCATCTCTCAGCTCCTCTGGTGCTGAGGTTTCTCCAGGAAGGGGCTGTACTATAAACGCCATTGGCCACCTTCCCTCCCACCTATTTCATACCTTATAATAGTGATGACATTTCACCACTTCAGTGAGATTCCAGTTTGATGGCTCCCATGATAAATTCTTGCCTTTCACTGTGTATTCCGAGAAACATCCAAGACTTGAGGACAGAAATGAGGAATACAAGCTTTAGCCATAGGAGCAACTTTGCCAAGGAGCTCCATGAGCTAAATATACGATGCAAAATGCACATTAGCACACCCAAGGCTCTGGGAAGTCCTGTGGTATGTACCAAGTTTAACTTTGTTTGACATAGCTCTTCCCAACTTTACATGACTACGTAAGATCCCTCCTCTTTCCTCGGTAACATCTATCGTCATTTCATGGAATGAAAGCATTAGAAGTACACGTTAGGAAATACTCCATTGCAGCGTGAGTTGGCTAAGTCCTAGGCTGGATGATTTCTCAGTTTCAGGTTTACTCCTTACCCACTCCTCCCCAACAAACACACATGTGGAGCCTACCCTGTAAAAACTGCAGCATGGGTGAGCAGAGCAAAACATGTGCTTCATGGGGGCAGCTAGCTCCCAAGAAGAAGATGGAAGAAATTTCTCTCAAACTTACCAAACTAATGGGTTATTCTTGCTCTCCTAGAAAAGAATTCCAGTCTCTAGAGAAGAGACACAGAGGCCAGGAGCATTACAAAACGTCATTCCCTCCACATAAAATAAAATAAGGTAGGGAAGAAGTATCCCCTCTGGCCCCACTACCAACAAAACTAAGGAAGAATAAAAGAGACAGAAGACCAGCCTCCAAAAACTTGCAATATTGTTGGAAAGCGTGGCTTAGATTCACAAATGATGAGTATAAGACACAATCAGTATAAGACATTATACAAGCATTTATGGTGTAACCCCATATAGGCAACCCCCCCCATCAATTTATCAGAAACAGGAAATGCTTCACACATTTGGATGTCACTTCAGTCTATGTATCCAGCAGATGGACTCAAGAACAGGAAAGGGCCTTCGTTGTTCCCTGTGGGCAAATGTAGTTGACTCCCATTGACTTGATCAGTTGAATCCTTGCAAAAACATGTCCCACTGGAGCAAAATGACCCCCAGAGAATGATGTTTTCCTACCTGAATCGCTCACATGTGCAGTCAGCCGACATATGTAATGTATTGTTTTCCTGCCATCCAGGATGAGGGAAGCCCCTTAAACAATTATTGCCCTGGGGAGTGTGTTCCAGACTATAATCACCTTCCAGGATAGGAATCAACTTCAGGGTCACAAGCCAAATTATATTTTCCTGAGGGAGAAAGGCTGAATCATTATATAGGAAGCCCTAAGATGGCCAAGGGTCAGGAAACGAGTCGCCTGTGCTTCCTCTGTGGAGGCAGATCTTGTGTTCCTGATGGTTGAGGCTTCCGCCAAATCTCCTCGCTCCTGCAAACAGACGACTCGTTTCCCTGGTTTCCCTCTGGGGACTCTTCCACGGCTCAGTGCTCTCAGGCAAAGCAATAGTTCTTGACCAAACAGGGATGGGGCATCCTCAGCTTCTCATCTGTCATTTATCAGTTTCCATCAGTAGTCTGCCATCACTTCTTCTTTCTTCAGGCCATCGAAATCACATTGGGAATACCTTCCAATAAGTAGACAAAGGACGTGAAGAGCTGGTGCATGAAATAAAAAACAAACTAACCCAGGAACGTATGAAACCAGGTGCAACCTCACTGACTCCACAGTAAAATGCCATTTTTTGCTTATCACGTGAACAAGGAAAAAAAAATTAAAATGCTCAGTGCGAACACAGGTGTGGTTTAAAACAAGGTATGGCTGATGAGAATGTAAAACCTTGTTGGAAGATACTTTACAAAATCTGACTGGAAGTGTTCATGCATGTATATTTCTCAACCTAGAAATATGTTCACAATATCGCTGGTTTTTAAAGAAGATTATAAAATAACATATACAGAGCAATCTCATGGAAAGGGTAGAAAAGCATCTACAAGGATATACTCTCAAATTTTATTTTGGGTTTTCTTTGGATCTATATCACCCCTAAACCCAGATCCATCCCTGTAATTTATTAGGTTGTGTAAAAGTAATGGCATGTTTTGCCATCGAAAGTAATGGAAAACCTGCCATTACTTTTGCACCAGCCTATAGATGGCTTCACTCTGGCCCTGCTCCAACTTGCTTCCCTCCACAGGGCAAGAACTTTGCAAGGCCAAAGGGATAAACCCCACCTGATGCCCTAGCCCATTTCTCTCCTAGTGCACACTGTAGCCCCAAGCACCTGGAATTCCCTGGAATTCAAAGCACTGCTAAACCAGGACTGCGCAAGTCCAGTTCCAGGACTGCACAAGCCTCTTTCCAGCCACCTCTTCCTGAGGGTGATTGTGTTGCTGGTGTGCACACTCCGACTCAATGGGTAGCCAAGAGGGGGCTGTTTGCAGGGGTGTGGACAAAGCTGGCACTGAGTGTCAACACAGCCAATACAAATCTCTCATGGTGGGCACGGGGACAAAGACTTAGGAGACCAGAAACGAGAAAGGAGGTGGCCAAGGCCGGAGCTCAGGTCTCCACATCCCACTGCGTCCTATCAAGGAACTTCAAGGAGTCCGAGTTCTACGTTTGAACCTGGACTTCTAGACTGTTACAATGGTAAGGATAGAAAGTATTTCATTTAACAATTTGTTTCTAGGATTTAGAACTCCTAGATATTTATATGTGGTCTATGGACCTTCACTTATACTCCTGCCTCACGTCATGACAGTGTTAGGAATGGACCTGCTTTGGATAGCAGAATTAAGGATGATTTTAATTCTCCCCTCCATTTCAATTTTTTCTCTGTGTTCTTGTTTTTCTACTAGCTACTAACAAATTGATAGTCTTTATTTTAGTAATTCTACATTCATGAATTTAGTGTAAAAAAGATCATAAATGTGGACAAATATTGGTACACCTAAAAATGAAAATAACCTAAATGCTAAACAACCAAGAAATATCAAATGAATGGTATATCTGTATCATATATGGATAAACATATTTAAATTCTATTAATGAACCCATATTACATTAATGAAGAAATTTAGTGAAACATGCTTAATATTAATTGGAAAGCAAGTTACAAAATTATATAGTATGATTATTATATATATATATATATACACACACACACACACACACACACACATGCACATATTAAAAAGATGGAAAATCACAAAAGTAGTAACTGGTGATTTACGTCTGACGAAATTCTGGGTAAGAATTGTTTTTCTTTATGTTTGTTATTTTTTCCTACAATGATCAGGAATTACTTTTATCATTAGGAACTTGCTTAAAAATCTAAATATGTCTGTCGTTTGTCCAGGTTTGTGTTTCCATGAGGAAGCAATAGTCTGGTGACCTTTGACGTCATCCCCACACAACCCTCTAGCCTTTTGCCATGGTGGAATCCTGCTTTCCAAGCACTATTTCCCTTAGAATCTCCTGACACTGGGGTTCCCTAGTGCAGCCCATCCTTTGCAGTTAGGAGGTCTCATCCTAACTGCAAAGCTGCCTATTTAAGGGGCCACCAGGAGAGTGACTTCCACAGAGGAGCAACATGGGTGCTCTTAAAAGAGCCAAGCAGACCCACATGCCTTTCCCTGCTGGGACCTGGCCATATCAGGTGCAAGTATGGCCCTCTGTGAGCTGTGGAACCTGGGGCCACCATCACCACATTCCTCTCCACCTCCCTTCCCACACTCCACCAGGCAGGTACTTTATCTCTTACTTCCTGGGAGAAGCTCTGATCAATTACTTCACCCAAACACTTACCCTCTAAGAGTGTTCATTTCTAACAGGGAGTTGACAAACTTAGCCCAAGGAGGGACTCTCCAAAGGCAACATGTCCTGCTCCTGACTTCTGAATCCTGAAGCCATTTGGGGACCAAATCAGGATGCAAATCAAACCTTGTTAACAGCCACAGTGTTCTCCTGTCAGAAAGACCCACCAGGATCCATCAGTGGGAGAACCAAGAAGAGCTCCTCTATTAGAAAACTAAAACTAGAAGCACAGTCAGGTAAGTCCAGCCAGATACCTTACTCTAGCTAGAAATAAAATCTGCAGATTCAGACGAGAACCCCTGTGAGTGCCCAATCCACAACATGCACTCAACACTTCTGAAAGTTGAAAGAAGGAAAGAAGGCTACCTGTTTAGTGTGTGTGTGTGTAATTACAATTGTCATTGTCATTGTTTTAAAAACTCTGCCAAGTAACAGATGAGCATCTTAAATGTTTTCCCCTGGCATGTGCTATCTCTTGCCTTCTTTCTCCCATACAATGCACAGAGACTTGGTGTAGAGTGATAGGGAAAGGCTTTATCGGTCCCCATATTCTCTGACTTTAAGGAGGAAGGCTGGGAGTCACGAGATAGTTGGGGAGTTAATAGTGCATGCTGGAACACAGACCACTGGAGACACCTCTCTTCCAGTAAAACCATGTGACTTAACCATTCTGAGCCTTCATTTCCTCCTCTGTAAAAGAGGGAAAATTACACTAGATTTCCAAATCCTTTATTACTCTAAGACTATGTTGTTCTGTGAGCTTATATCCCATTTCTTTTCTTTCTAAAATCTCTGGGTGATTTTCCAACTTGTAATAATATTGCCATACCCTAAAATTCTTACTGAAATTGTACTTATTTCCAGCTTGGCCAGTTCAGCTCCTAATTTGTTGCTTGTTTCTTCTGAGTTAGCTTTGTCTTCCCAAGAAATTCCTTGAGCGAAGGTGCAGAGGAGAGCATGCCTCATTCTTCCTGAAAACATTGCTGCGCATATAAGGCATGCTCAGGGAATGGGAATACTAGCTGGGCTGAGTGGATGCCTCAGCATCACAACATGGGCAAACTTAAGCTTTGTAAATAAGCAAACCCAGGTGAATCCTGCCCTCAGTTTCCTCACCTGTAAACGGAGATGATCATATTCTCACTGTAGATTACGGAATTTCAAATGAGATTATACACTAGGTGTCTATCACAACGCCCAGTACAGAATAAGAACTCAGTAATCTCATTCTTATCCTGTATCATTATTACGATAATATCTGTTCTTTCCTAGAAGTACAAAGTGTAAAATTGTGATCCCCACCATGAGGAAACGGTTGGTCTCAAACAGGCCTCTGACAGTTTGGGCATCTCCAGGGGGCATCTCGCGCGAGCTTCCTCTTGGTGCAGGTTTTGACCTCGGAGCTGTAGCTCAGGCTCCAGTGTAAGAACAGCTTGGCTCGTTGCCTTAAAACTTATTGGCACAATAAGAGATAATGATTTCCCTGGACACACTCCCTCAGAGCAGTTATTGTTTAAGTATTTCCCTTATTCCTCCTTTACCGGAAAACAATCCCTTATAGAAATCAGCTGAGGAAGACACTAATAGCAACTTCAAACACATGACTTTCTCGCTGCCCTGACTTGGCAAGGAAGCCTGTTTGGAGCAGTTTGCCTCAGACCCAGGAACAGAATGTGACAAAATAAGTCCCTGTGGACTGATGTGGGCACCGAACACTTGGCAGCTTTGGGGCCAGCAGGGCCAGCGATAGGAGATTGGTTTCCTCATTTGATGTCCCATTTGGACCCTGTTTGCCAGCCCCGGAAGGTCAGAAGCCACACTACAAAAATAAGAGGGTTTTTTTTCTCTCTCTTTTTCACCCACCCTCCATGCCTTCCGTGATATTTCTTCTCCATCCCTTGGGAAATCTGTGTCTTTGTGAGATCTGTCCTCTGCCCTTCTTTTGTGAATATACCAAGGCAAAGATCCATTTAATTTTCAGAAACTATGTCTGTCAATAAATTGCCTTTGCTCTGTCTCAGAAGGGACGCTGCTACCGTTCTCCCTGAGCACATGTTCCTTATGTACAGGAAGCATTTCTCATTACCTTCTTGACCTCTTGTGCAATCTTCTTTTCAAGCTCTCCTTGGGCTTTTCTTATCATGGTTTGCACTCCCTCAACCTCATTCTGTAATCGGCGGCGTCGTTCTCAGCACCTGGCGTTGGCTCCCTAGCACACGTCTTCTGGTATAACCTTGGTCGTTTCCCCTGCTCATCCACCGGAGCTTTTGAAATTGGGAGTGTCGTCCTTGCTCTCACCAAACCCAGCACTTCAGCTATCTTGCTTCCAGCTCCTCCAACCTTGCCTTCTAAAGGCCAGCTGGAGAAGTCTCCTTTCCATGAGTGTTTATTTGTTGAGCACCTACTACGTGCCAAATATGATTCTAGATGAACACGACAGACATGGTCCCTGCCCTCAAGGGGTTACAATTAACACAAAAGAGACATGTAAACAGACAGTGCATAATAGTCAGCCCAAAGAGCCCAGACCAGCACAACCACCTCACAGGAGCTCAGTGGAGTTCAGTCTTTGACGGCCATGTAGGAGTAGTGTACATTTCAACATTAGATCACAGAACATTCTGTTCATCAATGTTACATCTACAAAGCTGAATTTTCAGAAGTTTCTGGGATAAAAAGAAGCACTGTGTGAAAATCAGTGCAGTGTCCTGATTTAAAAACTTGAGAAGGTGTACAGCACCCAGTGGCTCTGTCCATTCCATTCCATGAGTAAGAAACTGTGGCTTTTTAACAATCAAATTTTAAAACTCTATTTTCTTCCATTTTGTGAGAGTTATTTTTCAAATGGCTAGTAAGTGATGAGTGGATAAATATCGAGTACATTGTGCAGCCCTAACTACATAATCAGAGTAACTTTAGGGACTTTTATTTTTTTGAGACAGAGCCTTGCGTTGTCTCCCAGGCTGGAGTGCAGCAGCGCAATCTCAGTTCACTGCAGCCTCTGCCCCCGGGTTCCAGTGATTCCCCTTCCTCAGTCTCCTGGGTAGCTGGGATTACAGGCATAAGCCATTGCGCCTGGCCAACTTTAGGGATTTCTTTTGGCCTTGAAGTGCAATGAAAAAATTACTGAGAAGCTAAGGACATTGTGACAGAGAAAGTTTGAGAACTTCTGATCAAAGCAAATACCTGAAGGATGAGAAGGATTTGTTAGTTGGGCTTAGAGAAAGGGAAAGAATGTTCCAGACCAAGTAACAGGAAAGTCAAAGACAAGATACAAGAGAACAGGATGAGTTGGAGAACTAAAAACTGTCCAGAAGGTGCTTATTTCTTAGTCGACCAATGCAAGCCACGCTTCCCATCTCCTACTGCCCCCACCCCCACCCACTGACTCACACCCTTGCCTACTCCTCTGCGGCCCCATAGTCCTGCCCCATTATCTCTCCTCCTATTCCCAGGCCTCCAAGGGCTGGGATCAGGGCTGAGCAGAGAACATCAAGATCTAAGGATGTGGTGAGGCTACAGGAATGGAGCCAGGCAGATGGTCACCCCAGGGCTGCAGGGTAGCAGGCAAGAGTCAGGGTGTCGGCAGCCCGCATGGCAGGTCTGGCAGCCTGGTAAGTCTGGCAACAGAGAGGTACTGGATTTCAGGGACAGGACTCCAGTCCCTGGAAGGAACTGAGGCTCTGAGCAGGAAACCAAGCAGGGACACAATTCCCAGAAATGGGGCACAGGGCGGGGGTTCAATGACACAGAACAAGGCAGGAGCCAGGTTACAAGAACAGGCACCAAACCACAAGGGACTCGCTGAGAGTGCGCAGTTTATTGATAACAGGGGAAAATCAGAAACAACTTTAATGTCCACAAATAGGGGATGATTAAATACACGATGGCAAGACTGCACTGAGGGAGACTGTGCAGCATGAACAACCCGCTGTAAGTCTTTGTGTTAGTATGGGAAAGTTTCTTAAGTCACGTGCACTAAGCTGGGACAGCAAGTGGCAACCCAATTTGTAAAATGAAATTTCTGTTTGGTGTATGTAGTTAAAAACAGCAGAGAGGAAAGAAAACAATGATAAATGCCTGGAAGGATAGATAACCAAATATTATCTAACTGGGCAGAGTCTAGCTAATTGTCATTTTTCTTTTTTCTACTTTCTGTATTTTCTAAAGTTTAAAAAAAAAAAAAAAAGTATTGCCTTGATTTCCTTAATGAAAAGAAGTAAAAATAAAAGCTGCTTATAATAATCACCTTTCCCAATATAGACCAAAGTCACAGGAGAAATTAATCTCCCCAAATAGTTTGGTTCTGCAGACATGGTGACTCAACAATTAGGGTGGAGTGGGGAGGCAGAAGAAAAAATTTTCTTTTCTTTTTTGTTTTTGAGATGGAGTCTTGCTCTGTCACCCAGGCTAGAGTGCAGTGGTGTAATCTCGCCTCAAAGCAACCTCCGCCTCCTGGGTTCAAGCAATTCTCCTGCCTAATAGCTGGGATTACAGGCATTGCCACCATACCTGGCTAATTTTTGTATTTTTATTAGAAACAGGGTTTTGCCATATTGGCCAGACTGGTCTCGAACTCCTGACCTCAAATGACCCACCTGCCTTGGCCTCCCAAAGTGTTAGGATTACAGGCGTGAGCCACCACACCTGGCCAGAAAAAAATTTTTTTTCTAAAAAAAGTCAATAATTAGAAGGTAGGAGATAAAGCCGCTTGGATGTTAGGTATAACATCAAGGCCAGCTTGGAATTAGGAGGGATAAAAAATAAAAGACCGGCCACCTGACTTCACCTCTGCTGCCACCTCTTCTCATGGTTCCTGGTCCTTAACTTCTGCTCAGAGCTAGGTGTTTTGTCTCTCCTGAGGGGCAGCAACTGCTCAAACTACCTCTGAAGCTTTGGGAGCCTGATGAGGGTTACCCAGGGGGTGAGGTCAGAAGTCGCCGTTGCAGTAGCAGCATCAGGATAGCAGCCTCTGAACTAGTGACAGAGCACAGGGTCTGGGGCCAGCAGCCCTAGCTCTGAACACTGACTGTCTCCAGCCAGCTGTGTGGCTTTGGACAAGCTATGTCTGAGCTCATTTCTTCATTTACAAAGTAGGGAGAAATAATAATATCTGCCCTACCGGGTTTTCATGAGGTAGATCTGCCCAGCTGTGCTTAGTAAGCTACAAAGAGCCATGCGTGTGTTAAGCTAATGCTATTATCGGCTAATTGGAGGTTCCACTAACACAACAGGACACAGTTCTGGAGAGTGTCAGAGATCTCTCAGACTCCACAGACCACATCATCTTTACTCACTACAGTTAAGCCTCTGGACTTGCAAGAACTCTCATATCATACCAACAGACCACACGGCTCTGATCTCCATGAGGAAAATACAAAGGAGTACCTCTTGCTCGCTCCATTAGGAAAATCCTGTGAAATAAAGTCCCCAAACTCTAAGGCTGCAGCGAGCTAGAGAAAACTAATGAGAAAAGTCCTTTTCCATTTTTGCTTGGCATCTAATACTTCTAGCTAAGAAATGGATATATGCTTCCCAAAGACCTTAATTTTGATCTGAGGCTCAGATCAAAATTAGAAAATAGAAAAACCCAGAAAATCAAAAAATCAACTCTAAAAAAAAAACCTCCTCTTGGGGATCCTAAAAAGTCCCAAAGAAGACTATAAAATGTTACTCTTTCATTGAATTTAGAGATTTCATGCTAGAAAGACAGATGGGGCCAGGTGCTGTGGCTCATGCCTGTAATCCCAGCACTTCAGGAGGCCGAGGTGGGCGGGCTGCCTGAGCTCAGGAGTTTGAAAACAGCCTGGGCAAAAGGGTGAAACCCCACCCATCTCTACTAAAAACAAAAAACAAAACAAAACAACAACAACAAAATACTAGCCAGACATGGTGGCGAGTGCCTGTAATTCCAGCTA
>NW_022436962.1:16442113-16591660 GCF_009761245.1 Sapajus apella | reverse complement strand
AAAGAAAGAAAGAAAGAGGAAAAGGAAAAAAAAAAAAAAAAAAAGAAAAAAAAAAAAAAAAAAAAAGGGGAAAAAGAGAAAAAGAAAGAAGGGAGGGAGGGAGGGAGGGAAAGGAGGGAAAGGAAAAAAATAAAGAAAGGAAAGGAAGAAGAAAAAGGAAAGGAAGAAGAAAGGGAAGGAGAGAAGAAAAAGACAGAAGGAAGGAAAGAAAAGAAGGAAAGAAAGACTAAATAAAGACTGGAAGTTTTATTTGGAGGAATAATTTTTCTCCAGCCTCCTAGAAATTCAGTATAGCATTAAATGGAGATGATCATTTAAGCAATCAAAGAACCACAGAGAGAGGACAGAATCCATTACGGAGGCATGAAGTTCTGAGAATCCTCGGCCACCATTAAGTTTGTCATCCAAGGAGCTTCACCCTCACGGAGCCACATGAGGCACTGAATGAAGCTGTCACTGACCCAACAGACCAGAGCCTCCATCCTGTGCTCTCAGGACCAAGTCCAGTCCCAACCTTCCAACCCCAGGCAAGTGTGGAGGCAGCATGATCCAGGAGCTCCTCCACCTGGAAAGCAGCTTTCTTCTCCATCCTGACTCCTAAGGCCCTGAGACCTGTGGCTGTCTTCCTGGTCCTTGACTATCTGAAATATTTTCATGTGTCTTAAGGAGTAAATATATAGATAACTCCTATTATATCAAGGAGTAAATACATATATTTTAATAAATATATAAATATAAATATGCTATATAAAATATTGTATATGAAATGTATATTTATATATCTATACACATATTTTCTGTATTTTAATATAAACATATATAGCATATATAGTAAATATATAAATATATGTAATGTATTATAACTATATAATACATAAAATATATAATTTATATATAATACAAATATAAATATTTAAATATATATTTTATAAATACATAAAATATATGAGTAAAAATATATATTCTTAATATAATAATATATATATTTACTCTTTAAGACACATGAACTATATATATTTACTTGCACACACAAACATTTAAATCAAATCAGATAAATATGAACCACTGCCTCAAATGCAATTTATTTTGACTGAATCAGACCCTTGTTTTGGAAAAAGAAAATCAACTTGTTTTGTCATAATTTTCACCTGCTTCTAAAAACCCTGAATCTGGCACCATGCCAGGGCACCAGGGATGAGGGTCATTTCTTTGTTCTTGCCTGGTGACTTCTTCCATCCTGCAAAGCATGGTTTCACCCAGAGTGCTTCACAGGTAAGCCCCACTGTCTCACCCTCCCTCCCAGCCTGGGATGCCGCATGTCTTTCTCAGGCTTCTCACAAAGTCAGCTAATATCCTGCAGTGCCCACCACTTATTCATTTGTTCATTCACATAACAAATATCACTGAGTGGCTTGTATGAACCAGCTGTTACGTTTGAAACTATTGCATCAAGGAAAGTAATCTTCTCAAAAGCATGCACCCTATGATTGTTTATTTTTAAAGTATGAGAAATTCAAATCAAAGTTCTGGTGAATCTCTTGCTAGTGAGGAGAAGTGGAGCTGGTGGGGATTTAGAAATGATCCCCAGTGAGCATAAGGTGGGGATGGACAGGGGAGAGCTCCAGCTTTGCTCTCTCTTTAAACAAACACTTCTCTTGTCACCATGGGCTTTGCAGAGAAGAAAGAAAAGGCTAAGGGAAGACCTGAGAGTTTCAGGGAAATGGTTTCAGGGAAGGAGTGCATCTATCTTTGGTTCCCCCTATAGGCCTGATTAGAAAAGCAGGTTATGTACCCAGAATGGAATTACCAAAATGACAATATGACTCTCTGTTCATTTAAAAAGTGATTTTGACAAAGGCAAAAGGGTGGAGAGGGGCCTCCTCCAAGCTCTGTGGTATGTGGACTGTTTTGAGCTTTCTGTCTAGTAAGAGGGAGCTTCTGAGACAAGACCTGGGCATTTGTATTAGCTCGTTTTCAGAGTGCAATACCGAGATACCTGAGACTGGCTAATTTATAAAGAAAAGAGTTTTAATTGACTCACAGTTCCACAGGGCCGACGAGGCCTCAGGAAACTTACGATCATGGTGGAAGGCAAAGGGAAGCAAAACCTTCTTCACATGGCGGCAGCAGAGGAATGCGCAAGCAGGGGAAACGCCAAACGCTGATAAAACCATCAGATCTCATGAGAACTCACTCACTATCACAAGAACAGCAAGAAGGAAACCAACCCCATGATCCAATCACCTCCCTCCCTCTACACGTGGTGATTACAGATCCCTCCCTAGATACGTGGAGATTACAACTCCAGATGAGATTTGGTGGGGGACACAGAGCCAAACCGTGTCAGCATTCTTCACCCCACAGCTGGGATCCTGAGCACCTGAGCCAGGTCAGGGCTTCCCAGACTGCTCTGTGAAGAGGAGACAATGAGGGGAGAGGGGGCAGATCATTCTGATCCACTTCGTAAGTCACAGCCACTTTCTTCACCATGCTCTTCAAATCCAAATTTGAATCAAGAAATGCAACAATTGGTACAAGCGACAGATTTGAAGGCAAAAAAAGTAATAATGCAAAACCGCCAGCTAGAACAGATTTTCCTGTGATTGAAGATGGCAATAATAAGACAAAAGACAGATTTTTGCCTTCAAGAAACTATCTCTTCATTGCAGCCAAAGCAACAGAAAATTCAAGGCAAACATTCCATTATTTTCCCCCCACTGTTTGGAAATATGGAAAAAGAAAATATTGCCATAAATGTTTTTTTTTTCCCCTTGTTCTACCAGAAGTGACACTTTTTTTTTTCTACAGTGTTAGCAAATGACTGGGTATGATTCTTCTGGTGCTTGGAACAGAGGACAGACCCAGCAAAGAAAAGAGCCTGGCTGGGAGACAGCCTGCAGGAAATTGTGAAGCTGCTAAGAAAACAGAGACCCCTCAACAGGCTGTCTTCACAACATTAGTCTTTTTGAATATTATGAAAATGTTATCTGCCTTATCGATCACCAGCTCCCTAAATAGAACTGTTTATAACAAATGCAACCAGCAATTGTAAACGTGCAAAAACAAGAACACACAACCCTCATCTTCTAAGCCACATACTCGCTGATAAATACCACTCAAGGAAAATGAAACACCATGTATTTTGACTGTGTGAAATTTGGGAAATCAGAAAAATATAAGACATCACTCGATTCTAAATGTAAGACAGATGTAGTCTTACATTTTTTATGTTTTGTGCCAGATATCTCTTTTGGCATAAAATATAAGTGTCTGTATAAAATAACATATTTTATACATTAAAATACTGAGTCCCCAGATTCATATTTTTCTGGGGGAGTTTCTGATTTTGTCCTCATTTTTTTTTATTTACCCAAAAACAGATTTGGGGACTTTGAAGATCATTCGGTCCAATGTATAGCTAGGAAAACTGAGGCCCCAAAGAGAGGAAGTAACTTTTCCCAGGTCACAAAGATAAGCAGCGCTGTGATTGGAACTCAGGTATAACTCTAGATTAACACTTGGGTTAGATGAGTTAAAAACAGCTTCAATTTTTGGATGGACTGAGTGACTTTGCACTGAAAGAAATTCTATTTGTTCATGCAAGGTTGTGTACTCTTCAGCTAGTAATTTCCTACTTACGTGCTGTTGGACAGTGTGACTTCCTCAACACCTTCTCTTGTCATTTCTAGAAAAGACAAAAGAGGAGTCATGACAATATCTGCAGAAAGACATGCTTCCTCACATGGTTATTCTCCTGGGGCTGGTGAGATTGTGTTTCTAAAAGCTGTGGGGCTTTTTCCTTTTATGTATTGCCATTACTTTCAATGGCAAAAACCACAATTACTTTTGTGCCAATCTAATATCTCAAGACAAGTCATCACTCCATTTTTTGTCTCCCCCCTCCACCTTTTTTTAAAAACAACCCTGAGATTGAGACTTCTCTAGGAGCTGCTCACACTAAGTCAGGCGAGCGCCTCTTTAAATACTCTACCCTGGGTGCCACACTTGCCTGCTCCTACTCCTGCGCTGCCCTTGACTTTTACATTGCTTATTAACTACGTTGTTCTCTGAGTATCTTTCCTAATTGACAACAAAATAAGTGGGTCCTTCAGTCAGAGCAGCTCTGGGATTCCTGGTACTCACCAAGGCCCAGTGACATAAACCCATGAACTCCTAAATCATTTAGAAGTCAGAGCTGCCTCTGTCACTGAGTGGTGGACCTAAATTGCCACTGAGGCTATGAGTAACTTAGTCATGAAGCCTCTCTGATCTTCGGTTTCCCCTTTCTTTCCCAAGGAACATATGACATGCATCATCCTGCTGAACCTAGCATGGGTATTTATTCCTCTCTTCCAATCCCCCCTTCCTTGGTTTCTAGGACATTCTTCCCAGGTTCTCTCACCTGGCTAGGCTCTGTTTCCTTCTCCTCATCACCTTTCTGGTTGCCCTGACAGAGTCTCACTCTGGGATGTGTCCCATGGCTCCACTTCACTCACTCCTAACTGGCTGACGTGGCCCAAACCCATGATGCTGCACTCACTCCTAACTGGCTGACGTGGCCCAAACCCATGACGCTGCACTCACCTTGCCCCTGCACAGCAACCTGCATTTCTCCATGGCTGTGCAGGGATATCCCTTAAACATGCAAATATCAGTTTCACATCTTCTTAATTAGAATAAAATACAGGTGGATATTTATCTGTCTTCTAAATATATGAATGGGAAAGAACACTTTAAACCTAAAAGCAATGGAAGAGACCACAAAGGAACAACAGATTCAATTTAAAAAATTTTGAACATTTCCTATGTTAAAGAAAAAAATATCCAACACACTTCCATTCTCTGGTTCAGGTGTGTATGCCATCCTCCTTGGTGCACAGTCTAGCCTCAGATCCAGTCACTTGGTTTTGAACTCTTTCTCCTGACAGGGGCTTTGCTGCCCTTCAAGAAATGTCTCTGTCCAGCCCCAGTCACAGTGACTCCATCCACATGGCCACCCTGGGCTGACAGGGGCAGGGTACAAACTCTGAATACATAAAGCAATGAATAATTCTCTATTGTTTTACTCAATGTGTATCTCGGTATTTGACTTCACAAGGGCAAAACTTGTATTTCTGCTCTTGGCATAGTGCTGGATTTGAGAAATAATGAACAGAGAAAGAAAATGAAAGTTATAAAAGCCAAATGAGAGGAAAATATTGTAAGAATTAGAATTCTTCAAAAGTAAAGTTTTATGACCAGCTGTCAGTTATGAATGCCAAGAAACAGCCAAAATAATTGGAAAGATCAAACGGGGCATGGTGGGCTCAAACCAGGAGCCCAGTTACTGAGCAGCAGGGTTCTCCCACCTAAGGGTGCCCTTCCTGACAAAGTGGACACATGTTGATACATGGCACATAGTGAAAAGCTGACCCTTCATTCCATCAAAGTCAATCCATGTAAAACCAGTGCATCTGGCAGCTGGTCTTACTGTCTTCTATCGTGCTGCCTTGTCTTCTTCAACTGGACCTCATTGGCTTGGCTGGTGGAGAAAGAACCCTTTATAGAGGGAAGACAACCACCTTTTACTGGACTACTGGAAGAAAGGAGCTGAAGGAGACAAGAAACCAGCAGGCAGCAAAGCCACTCATGTTGACTCCTATCAGTTCATGGCATAGCCCCAAGGTATCACTCCAGAGTGTGACCAAAGAGGGACAGAAAATCCTTTTTCCCTAAGTCCTTCATCCCATCTTCATAGCCTGTCTTAGTGGGCAAGTCTTTTCGGTTTACTTTGTGATATTGTCTTCCTCCTCTAATCAAGTGATCCTTTGCTACTTCCTAGCATTTTCATAACTCAGGCAATCTTAAGCTACCTGCCATTCATAAGTAATTTACATTCTACAGTTATTTTTCCATATCCTTTCTTCTCTTCACTTCTACTTTTCTTTCTGGTATTTAAAAGCTGAATAAAACACAACACAACAACAATGAAAAAGAAATCCTCAATATAACAAAATTCTTGGGGATCTGGACATTCTGCCAGGTTTAGTGATTCTTTGGGGACCACTAAAATGTAGGAGCTCCACTCAGCTAAGGCTCACGTAGTTTCAGACATTGTTAGGTTAAAACCTATGAAATTATCATTTTGGTAGATCCAAAATAGTTGAATGTTGAGAATGCCACACAGTTCAATGTCATTTATAAGCATTCTGTTCCATGTTGGCTTCATGATGTTTCCCCTGGTAAAGGCATCCTGCAAAAGGTTAGCAGAGCTGCTGCCATGATGTCCTAGGCAATGCACGAATTGCTGGGCTGGTCCGGCAAAACCACTGGCTTCCAAAAGCAGCTGAGGAGACCTGGAGGGAAACTGATGGTTTGTGTCCCAGCCATCTGTGGTCAGGAAGGGGACACCTGTGTGCCTGTCTGCTTCTTTCTCCTGTCTGCCCTTTGCAAAGGAAATGTGGTTGGAATGTCCTCTCACCACAACAATGAGAAGAAACGGACAAGAGGCTGTTTCATCACCTTTTCCTCTGCCCCGATGCTCTGGTAGGGACCGGAGAGCAAGTATCCACTGTGTTTGGGAGGCTACAAGAGGAAATCACTGTCATTAACCCAACATGGGTCATTCACTCTGAGGTATAATGGTTGGAGGTGGAAACTTCAGCTGGAAAGGAAAAGTTCTTTGACCCATGAGCCTGTGTCTGGGTCTGTAAGGCCACATGTATACGTTTGTGCCATTGTGAATGATACAGATAATGGTGGCATTTACCTTGAAAGTCAACACAAATAAGAGGAAGAGTCTGGAACCAGTGGTTGTGGGTGTCATTGCAGCCCCGGAGTGGAGTCCAGTTTTATTTTAATAAACAGGAAATTTTTCTTTTCACAGCTTTAGATGGAAAATAAAGAAGTATTGTTCTGGAACAGCACTCTTCCTCCTCCTATTTGATGTTTCTGATGTACCCTTCACCCCCCTCTCTCCCAACCCCCTGTGCCATGAAGGCCAAGATTTTTTTCAACAAAATCTAGCCCCAGGCTACTTTTCCAAGCAGGATGGACTTCACTCTGACATCCTCTTCACCCTCCACTCACTTCCTGTGCTGGCATCTCTGCCTCCCGGTGTCTTGTCCCCGGCTCTGCCTGGCCCTCCCCACCAAGAATAGAGCACCCAGTTGAGTCAACCACACCAGACTCCATGCCCTAATGGGTCTGCATCCTGCTTTGAAGGTTACATAGGCAGATATATACAGGACTTAGAACAACATCCAGCATATGGTAAATACTATGTAAATGTTAACTAATAGTATTATAGGAGGTGATTAATTAATGGATTTTGTTATTATTAAGAAGACTGACTTGGCACAAATAATCCCTACTTGAGGACCTTGATAAAAGTCAGTTCCAAATTGTCAGAGGAGAAATTATAGGAGTCCCTCACCTTGGCTCTCTAAAAATAAAATGGGAGCCACATATGTAATGCTTTTCTCATACTGTAATTATATTTTTTAAAGTGGTAAAATTTATTTTAATGATGTATCTTATTTTACCCATATATCCAAAATGTTATCATCTCAACACATAATTGATATAAAATTTTAAATGGCATATTTTACCCCTTTTTGCAGTAAATCTTTGAAACCTGATGTGTCTTTTACACACGTAGCACATCTCTGTTTGTATGCTAATTTGTCAATGGCTAAAGTCAAATGTAATCCTGCTGAAATGGTGAAGCTTTGTTTAATGGAAAAATATAGTACCCGTTGCTTCCATTTTTAGGCGGGGTATGGTGGCTCACACCTGTAGTCCCAGCACTTTGGGAGGCTGAGGTAGGTGGATCGCTTGAGGCGGGGAGTTCAAGAACAGCCTGGCCAACTTGGCAAAACCCATGTTTATTAAAAATATAAAAATTAGCCTGACGTAGTAGTGTGCAGCTGTAATCCCAGATACTCGGTAGGCTGAGGCACAAGCATCACTGGAACCCAGGAGGCAGAGGTTGCACTGAGCCAAGATCGTGCCACTGCACTCCAGCCTGGGCCACAGAGCCAGACTCTGTCTCAAAAAAAAGAAATTACATTTAAATTACATATAAAATTCAGTTCATCAGTCACATGGACCACATCCCGAGTGCCCAATAGCCACGGGGGCTGGCAGTCACTGCATCAAGGCACGCAGGTCTCAGCTGCCTACTGACTTCCTCCACTGGAAGATCCTACCACGGATCTTCGCTCATATCTTTCCCTTCGCCAAGAATGCCTTCCGCTCCTCTTTCAGGTCCCTTCCATTGCTTCCTTTAACTCCAGACTTACCTCCTCCCTAAAGCCCTTCCTGACAGTTCTCTGTTTAGGACCTATCATTGCCTTCCACCTTGTGTGCCCAGGGCTCTGTGGTGTGCAATCTGAACTACTTTGTATGTGTATTTGCTAAGTGTGGGTGTATGTGTGCATGGCTTGATTAGCAGCCCCTTGCAGGGGAATATCCTTGTCTTTCTGAGCCATTTTCCCCTGGCCTGCAGTACTGCAGTAGCTTCCTAATTGGTCTCCCTGCCTCCTCTCCTGGCCACTTTGAAAATCCACCCTCCACACAGCAGCCAGTGACCTTATTCAAAATACAAATCAGATCATGTCTCTGCAGCTAAAAACCTAAAAACCTGCTGTTTTTTGTTTTTTACTGAGATTCAAATTTCTCAGCCTGGCCTCTCAGACTCTCCTGGGTGGGCCCCGCCTGCCTCTCTGACTCTCACCTTCCGCCTTGCTGTGCCCCGCCACACCCGCCTTTCTTCTGCTGTTTGAGCATCTCGAGTCCCTGCCCACCTCAGCACCATGCCATTGCCGAACACTCTGTTTGTAATGCTCGGCCCCACCCTGGATCCTTGCTGGGTTGGCTTCTTCTTATCATATGTGAGGCCACCTTGACTTCCTGTCAGCACCTGCTCCCACTCCTAACCCCCAGCTCATACTCTGTCCCAGCTCCTTGTTTGTTTTCTTCATCTGCTCTTACAACTTTGTTGATCTTTTTTTTCATCTTTTCTTACAACTGTTTGAAATGATCTTGTTCATTAATTGATTGGCTTGCCGATGTCTGCTTCTACTAGAATGTAAGCAGAGAGCTTGCCCCTGTTGTCCACTACTGTATCTCAGGACCTAAAGCCCTAGCACAATAGAAATTCTTAATTAATATTTAAAATCCATTAATTAACACAAAATCCCATGTGACTCTCACAGTTGGGAAAACCCAACTGTGACTATGCCACTGTACTTCAGTCTGGGCAAGAGAGAGATCGATCCTGTCTCAAAAAAATAAATAAATAAAAGAGGCCTGAGGGAATTTATTGGTCCCTTCCACCACATGAGGACAAAGTGCCATCTTTGAGGAATAGTCCTTCACCAGATGCCAAATTCCCAAGTGCCTTGATCTTGGACTTTCCAGCCCCCAGAACTGTAAACAATAAATTTCTATTGTTTCTAAACCCACACTTAAATATGTTGTTATAGCAACAGGATTGCACTAAAACACCATCTGGTTGGAGGAGGATTTTCCACCTTCCAATTTGGCCGAGTCGAGGGTGGGAGATAACGCTCAACGGGACTTCTAGAGATTTGCTTGCTCAGGATTCGGCCTTCTTGCAGGAGGGTGCCTAATCCCACGCAAATGGTCACTTAATATTTTCTGGATGATCTTCAGGGATAGTCTTCTCAGGCTCCCTGGGTCCCCTTATTCCAATGTTTGAATACCTCAAAAACTAGGACGTTTACTATGGAGCTAATCAAAATCTCAGCCGGTTTAAATTAAATCCATTTAATTATTTCATTTTTTATTTATCAAACACTCCAATGCCTACAATAGCCAAAGCATTAGGTTACGCCTGTTCCTCTTGGAGAGTTATCTGCAGCTCACCATCTACCCCATGGAAACCCTTCATCTTCTTGAAGGTATCATCCCAGGCATCTCTGTGCCTCTTGCCCCACTCCAACTCCAGCCTTTCCTATTTTTCCAGTGTTTAGAAAGACCAACAAGAGGCTGCAGCAAGCCGCATGCCACCCTTGGTTTTTAAAGCAGAAATCCAGGGCTTCCCTGCCTTCCCTTCTATCCCCACCCTTGATAGAGCATTGATTTATTTCCCTTTGGGTCTCTGACACCCACCGCAAATCTAGCACTCAATAAATAGTGGACATAGATGAAACAACCCTGTTCCTCACCCAACTTCCATGCCTGCTTCAGGCTCTGTCAATCCCAGGGCAGGTCCTGGAAAACATAAAGGCAAAATGTAAACCTCAACATCAAACATTGCAGACCGTGGGAGAAAGGTGCGGAATAGGTGAGTGATTGCTGAAGGTTTCCAGGGATACAGAGGAGTCTCCAGAAACCCTCACTTGGAAGTGAGACACCCCCGAAGGGCTTGGGGGTTTAGGGCACAAGTCCAAGCTAATGAGAACAAGGCAGCCTAGAGACCTGAGCCTGGCTGGCACACACCTTCCTTCCTCTGCAGCCCCAAAGTGTGGGAATATGGATTGAGTCAATAAGGCCAGTGTGGGAACCCCTGCTGGGAGCAGAGACTGGACCATGTGACCTGTCTCAAGGTTGCCCCCAGGACACTCTCACCCCATCACTTAGTACCCAAGTCCCTGAGATCCATGTCACCTACTTCCTTGTTTTAAGGCATGAGGAGGTGGGAGGGGAGGAAAGATCGCAAAGCCGGAGGATGAAGAGCCCGGAGCTTTAGAAGGATGGTGCCCTTCTCCTCATCTGTCTCACTCTTTTAAGTTGGAGTCTCTTCCTTCACTTTGCTAATAATGTAAAGTATCAGCTAAAAATTGCAATGCATGCATTTCATTTGAGTTTTATTGCCCTAACAGACAGCATTAGATTACAAAAGAGGACATTTTTCTTCTCAGTTTTAGCTTATTCTGATGATTTATGATTAGATACAGCAAGAGTTCATAAACTTCCCTGACCTGCTGACAGTTTTTACAGGCTCCCAGATTTATTTCCATCTCAAACTTAACAGCTTTCATGTGACTGATATTCCCAGCATCGCGGCGTGGCCGAGCCAGGGGCTGAGAGAGTGCCTCTAATCTCCATGTTACTAATTTAAATGAAGTCTTGGTCTGTTGTTTAAAAAAGACATCAGTCATCCCAGGGAGGTTTACAGATCCTCTTGTAATGTAATGTCAGCCCCTTCTGAGATATGAGGTTTATAAAGCCTCACGATGTTGAGTGTTGGCAGACATGCCAAGGTCACCATGGATGGCAAACGGGAGGGGAGAGGAGGGAAACGCACTTCAGAGAGGGAGCAAAGAATCCCAAAGAAAGATTGTTCTCCTGGAGAGACCGGATGTGACTGTCAAGAAAGAAACCCGAGGGCTGATACCTGGGGGGAGCAGGATAGGGGAAGGTGGAGTCATATTCTGATAGTGGGACCCCTTACTCTCATTCCAGCATACCCTCTCTCCACCTGAAGCCGAGACGCCCTGAGAAAACACAGCTCCTGGGCCCTCATCTGAAGATTGTCCTGGGCACCCAGTCTTTGTTTGCATGGGACCCTTTGCAAAGGGAAAGTGGAGCCATGCCATGTGTCTGGGTAGAGAGACCAGGAGTGTGTGCTGCCATCTCCACTGCAGTGTCCGGGAGTTGGGAGGCCTCAGGAGGAGAGACACCCCATTCACCCAGCTGTGTGAGGTCCCCAGAGGCGGCAGGACAGAGGCAGGACTCCATCCAGGGAGTGAGGCAGAGCTCAGAGAACACAGATTGCTTGTGCCTGCCTGAGCTGTTCTCACACATTCACACCCAGGTATCTGAAGGTCACTTGGGAGCAGGACTTCAGACTGGGCAGGAGTTGCCTTTGTGTTATTTGGAGATCAGATAAGAAGTGACAAGTAGCAATAAGCTCTGGCTCACTGGAGAAACGGGCTGAGGACTTGTGGGGTGTGGGGGCAGGACTCTTTCATTCTCCTGGGAGCAGGGGAGGAGGGTGTGGAATAAATACTTCAGCAAGTGCTCCTTTCTCAGAGGGAGAAAGGCAGACCGCTGTGCATCCCTGAAGCCCCGGGCTCTGCAGAGGGAAAGTCTGTGTGAGGAGGATTCACCATCTACAGCCACAGACCAACATGGGGCTGGAGAATGAGAGCAAATAGCACTGTTGTTACCACTTGACATTCACTGAGTGCTAGCTATATGCCAGGCTCTGGGCAGGGGTGGGGAGGGGGGTCAATAATCTCCACAACCTTTGAAAATTAAGGAGGGTAAAAGAAGTGGATACTACTATTGCCATTTTACAGATGAGGCAACTGAGGCTTAGGGTATTACAGAACTAGCCCAAGGTTACACAGTAAGTGATGCAGCTGAAGTTCAAGTTCAGGCCTGAATGCAAGTCCCAGTTTCTTACCCACACTAATACTAAGAAAACTATGACTAAAAACATACGCACTTTCTGTTTGCTTTATCTATAAAGGTTTGGAACCCACACAGTTGACTGCTGCCCTGGAGAGACTCAGAAACAGTGGTTTATTTCAGTGTTTATCAAAGTGTATCTTGTAGTTTTCTGAGGGGAACCCCACCCCACCCCCCACCCCACCCCCATTCAGATCTCCATATCAACACGTGCCCTAGAAGATTCTTATGCACAAAACACCTGAGAACCATTCATCTCCTCAAAGCATGTAGTTGGCATCCCGAGAAAAGCAAGCAGTGAAGGAAATTAAACAGTTTACCTGCAATTCCTGAGTTTTCTTCTCAAAACGTAGCCTCCCTCTTTTCCTAACATGGATTCCTAGAGCATAATATTAGGGAAAAAATAAGGATAAACATGCATTTCAAAGTCACTTTGGGAAGATTTGAAAATTATCCACCATTCAGTGTCATTTTTCTCCGCACCAGAGCATCCATAGATAATGGAGATACAGAAACAGCTGGACAAGCCAGATGTTGGCATTTGTTAACTGCAGCCATTTCTCTGTTAGAATACCAGATGTCCCTATTTGGGGGGATTTTCTCTGGAAAATCTGGTGAACCACATAGCAGTTTCTCAAAGAGTGTTCTAGGGACTGGCAGCATCCATAACCACTGCGGTGCTTGTTAAAGATGTGTCTTAGTCGGCTTTCACACTGCTGATAAAGACATCCCCAGGACTGGGTAATTTACAAAGAAAAAGAGGTTTAATGGACTCACAGTTCCATGTGGCTGGGGAAGCCTCACAATCATGGCAGAAGGCAAAAGGCACGTCTCACATGGCACACGTAAGAGAGAATTAGAACCAAGTGAAAGGGGAAATCCCTTAAAAACCCACGAGAACTCATGATGCTTATTTACTACCATGAGAACAGTATGGGGGAAACCACCCTCATGACTCAGTTATCTCCCACTGAGTCCTTCCCACAACACATGGGAATTATGGGAGCTACAATTCAAGATGAGATTAGAGTGGGGCACAGCCAAACCATATCAAGATGCAAATTCCCCAGCTTCACTCCAGACCTACCAATCAGATACTCTGGGGAATGCGGTCCTAGAAACTACATTTTCCTTTTTTTTTTTTTTTTTTTTTTTTTGAGACAGAGTCTTGCTCTGTTGTCCAGGCTGGAGTGCAATGGCACAATCAGCTCACTGCAACCTCCATCTCCTGGGTTCAAGCAATTCTCCTGACTTAGCCACCTGAGTAGCTGGGATTATAGGTGCATGCCACCATGCCCAAATAATTTTTGTATTTTTAGTACAGACAGGGTTTCACCATGTTCTCCAGGCTGGTCTCAAACTCCTGACCTCAGATGATCTGACAACCTTGGCCTCCCAAAGTGCTGGGATTATAGGTGTGAGCCATCTTGCCCAGCCAGGAATCTGTATTTTTAACAAACTGTCTGGATTATTCTTATATACACTAAGATTTGCCAATATATCTGGTGTCCACAGTAGAAAGGAGCAGGGCTTCCCAGTCAAGTGAACTCCCAATCTGTAGAGCTCAGAACCAAGCTCCACAACTTGAATCCTCCTACACTGCTTGCAATAGGAAATGGTTCAACCACTTTGAGAAGCAATTTGACAGTTTCTTGTAAAACTAAACAAACACTTACTATGCAACTCAGCTTTTCCACTTTTAGGTTTACCCAAGAGAAATAAAAACATGTTCATGCAAAGATTTGTGCATGAATGTTTCTAACAGCTTTATTCATAATAGCCCTAGATTGGAAGCGGCCCGAAATCCATCACCAGGTGAATGAATGAACTAATGTGAGCGTCCACACATCGGAATACTACTCAACAATAAAAACAAACAACTAGTGATGCACATAACAGCAAGGACCAATCTCAAAAGCAATAGGCTAAGTGGAAACCATCCAGGCACAAAAGACAACATACCGTGTAATTCCTTTTAAATGAATTCTAGAAAAAGCAAAACTAATCTATAGCGGCAGAGAGCAGGTCCTTGGAATCTAGACCATGGGTGAAGGAAAACAGACTGCTAAGGGGCTTAAGGAAACTTCTGGGGGTGATAAGAATGTTCTACATCCTAATCTTGGTGTTGTTACAAAAGTGTGTACATGTTTCAAAACCCATCAAACTGTGCATTTAAAATGAATGCATTTTATTGTAAATACATTATAACTCAATAAAACTGATTTTAAGACCAAAAAAGCACTATCATTTACCAGCTATGGGGCCTTGGCCAAATTACTTCTCTGCTCCTTTCTCTTCTCAACCCAGGGTAGTTTTCAATCTTCCATTGTGCCTTTCACCCCAAAACTAACCTTACTGCTTTAAAAATCTAGAGGCCTCATTGATTATGTAAAGCTGACTTTTTAAATAAAGAGGTAAATGTCATACTTAAAATGTTTATATCAATTTTTAAATGTTCCTGGTGTTTTAAGGACATGTTCAACATTGACAATGTGATCCTGGTGACAAAGGATAGCAGTGAGGCCATGTGCCATCAGTAAGGATTTTAGGTGTTTTGACAAATAGTAGTCAGAGGCCATCTTTGCTTGGGTTTCATTTTTGCTTGGCAGGAGAATGGCGAAACCACTAGAGAATAGAGGTTAGCCGGCAGTATTTAAGTGCTCACACATTTTACAGAGCGTGAGTTATAACACAGAGGATTTAAACTACTTATCTCACATCACCCAGACAGGTGGCACCCTATGTGAGAAATGGGAGTGTCCTTTACCTTTCAGCTGCAGCAGCTTCATTCATGTATTCAATAAATTTCCATTTAGCATGAATTTAGAATATGTGCCAGGACAGTCACTGGAAGTTCAAAAATGCATCAAAAAAAAGTTCCCTGATCTCTAAGAGGCCAAAGTTTTTAGGAACACAAATACACAGGGAAAAAGTAAAAGCAACATTTTACAATGTTATAATATGGGCAGGTACAAAATGCTGTGGGTCACAGAGGAAATCTGATCAATCAGGTTTTGCTTGGAGGAAGTGAGGAAGGCTTCACAGAGGAAATGACATTTTAGCTGCACCTGAAATTAAAACCACTTCAAGCACAAGGAATAGCATGTGGGAAGGCACAGAAGCCTGAAAAAGCATAATACCAGCGACTGCAAAAACTTGATGCTGAGAGTTAAAACTGAAGTAGACGGCAGTAGAAGAAAGGCCTCTCATGAGGGTATAGACACCCTTTGATGCACAGGGCTCCATTTCCTGCTTGCTGAAGATGCTGGCCTTGAGGAGCTCCCACTTGCACTCTTTTCTAGAGGCTGTTGTTGGCTGGCTGGAGCCACCTCTCCTGGAGATGCCTGGGCATTTTTCCACATGGCAGGGAGGAGACCTGGAGTCAACGGGTAGCAACTGCAGCTGTCAAGTCCATCTCCCTTGCCTCTGGGCAGGACAACCTCTGTGGTACAATCCCAGCTCTAGAGCTCCTCCTGGGATCAGACTGGGAGTACAGGTCTCCTGAAACGACATGTCTCCTTTGCCTGAATTTTCAGCTCCAGAAGTGGCTATGTCTTGTGAACCAAAACCATGTTAAGAAGAGAGAATGATAGACTCTTACCAGCAACTAAGGAAGAATGCAACATTAAAATGCCATTTTAATGACAAATGGGGGGTAAAAAAGGAAAGGGAGACAGGCAGGGAAGAGGAGAAATGGATCTCATGAGGCTGCATCTCTTCCAGAGGGAGTCTGTTGGACTCCCATCACTGGTGCTTTGGAGCTGTGAGCCAGAAGTGAAGTCCTCAGGTGCCAGAACTACTCTCCGGGGCCATGTCTCTGTGCCCTTTCATGGGAAACACAGCCCAGGTACAGTCCTCTCTCAGGATCCATGTGGGATTGGTTCCTAGACCCCTGTTGGTACCAAAATCATTCACCTGGTGATGGATTTCGGGCCGCTTCCAGTCTAGGGCTATTATGAATAAAGCTGTTAGAAACATTCATGCACAAATCTTTGCATGAACATGTTTTTATTTCTCTTAGGTAAATACCTAAAAGTGGAATAGCTCAGTTGTATAGTAAGTGTTTGTTTAGTTCTACAAGAAGCTGTCAAATTGCTTCTCAAAGTGGTTGAACCATTTCCTATTGCAAGCAGTGTAGGAGGATTCAAGTTGTGGAGCTTGGTTCTGAGCTCTACAGATTGGGAGTTCACTTGACTGGGAAGCCCTGCTCCTTTCTACCGTGGACACCAGATATATTGGCAAATCTTAGTGTATATAAGAATAATCCAGACAGTTTGTTAAAAATACAGATTCCTGGCTGGGCAAGATGGCCCACACCTATAATCCCAGCACTTTGGGAGGCCAAGGCGGGTGGATTATCTGAGGTCAGGAGTTTAAGGCCAGCCTGAAGAACATGGTGAAACCCTGTTGGTACTAGAAATACAAAAATTAGCTGGGCATGTAACCCCAGCTACTCAGGAGGCTGAGTCAGGAGAATCACTTGAACCTGGGAGGCAGAGGTTGTAGTGAGCCGAGACTGAGCCATTGCCCTCCAGCCTGGGTGACAGAGCAAGACTCTGTCTCAAAAAGAAAAAGAAAAATACAGATTCCAGGACCCCATCCCCCAGAGAATCTGATGCTTAAGTCCCTTATATAAAATCATGTAGTGTTGGCAAAAAATTTATGCACATCTTCCTGTAAATGAAATGCATACTTGGGAGATTCAGATCACTGCAATAAAGCAAATATCGTAACAAAGAAAATCACATGAATTTTTTTGGTTTCTCAGTGCCTATGAAAGTGACATTTACACTATCCTGTAGTCCATTAAGTGTGCAATAGCATTTTGTCTTAAAAAGCAATGTCCACACCTTAATTAAACAATACTTCATTGCAAAAAAAATGCTAACAATCATCTCAGCCTTCAGCGAGTTGTAATCTGTTTGCTGGTAGAGGGTCTTGCCTCTACGTTGATGGTTGCTGACTGATCAGGGTGGTGGTTGCTGAAGGCTGGGGTGGATGTGGCAATTTCTTAAAATAAGACAATGAAGTCTGCCATCAATTGACTCTTCCTTTCATGAAAGATTTCTTTGTGGTATGAGGTGTTATTTGATAGCATTTTACCCATAGCAGAACTTCTGTAAAAACTGAAATCAATCCTCTCAAATCCTGCCACTGCTTTATCATATAAGTTTATGATATATTCTAAATCCTTTATAATTTCAACAACATTCACAGCATCTTTACCAGGAGTAAATTCCATCTCAAGAAATCACTTTATTTGCTCATCCATATGAAGCAGTTCTTAATTCAAGTTTTATGATAAGATTGCAGCAATTCTGGGCTCCACTTCTAATTCTAGTTCCCTTGCTATCTCTACCATATCTGCAGCTACTTCCTCCACTGAAGTCTTGAGTCCCTCAAAGTCATCTGTGAGTGTTGGAATAATCTTCTTCCAAACTCCTGTTAATATGGATATTTTGACCTCCTCCCATGAATCATGATGTTCTTTATGGCACCATCTAGAATGATGAATCCTTTCCAGGATGTTTTTAATTTATTCTGCCCAGATCCATCAGAGGAATTGCTATCTATTGCAGATATAACTTTACAAAGTGTATTTTTTAAATAATAAGACTTGAAAGTCAAAATGACTACTTGATCCATAAGCTATAGAATGAATGTTGTGTTCACAGGCATAAAAACAACATTCATCTCCTTGTTAATCTCCATCAGAGTTCTTGGGTAACTGGGAGTATTGTCAATGAGCAGTTACCTTTTAAAAGGGATCTTTTATTCTCAGCAGTTCTCAAAAGTAGACTTAAAATATTCAGTAAATCATGCTATAAACAGATGTTCTGTCATCCAGGCTTTGTAGTTCCATTAATAGAGCACAGACAGTAGATTTAACATAATTCTTAAGGGCTCTAGGATTTTTGAAATAGTAAATGAGCATTGGTTCCAACTTAAAGTCACCAGCCGCATTAGCTACAAGAGTCGCCTTGTGCTTTGAAGTTTGAGGCCAGGCATTGACTGCTTTTCTCTAGCTAAGATAGTCCTAGACGGCATCTTCTTCCAATAAAAGACTGTTATTGTCTACATGGAAAATCTGTTGTTTAGTATAGCCCCTTCATCATTTATCTCAGCTAGATCTTCTGGATAACTTGCTACAACTTAACAACATCTGCATCAGCACTTGCTGCTTCACCTTGTATTTTTTTGTTATGGAGGTGGCTTCTTTCCTTAAATCTCATGAATCAGCCTCTGCTAGCTTCTCACTTTTCTTCTGAAGCTTCCTTACCTCTCTCATTATCTCAGACTTCATAGAATTGAAGAGAGTTATGGCTGTATTAGTCCATTTTCATGCTGCTATGAAGAAATACCTGAGACAGGGTAATTTATAATGATAAAGAGGTTTAATAGACTCACAGTTCCACATGGCTTAGGGAGGCCTCACAATCATGGTGGAAGGCAAAGGAGGAGCAAAAGCACATTTCACATGGCAGCAGGCAAGACAGCATGTGCAGGGGAAGTATCATTTATAAAGCCATCAGATCATGTGAGCCTTATTCACTATCACAAGAACAGCACAGGAAAAACTCACCTTCATAATTCAATTATTTCCCACCAGGGTTCCTCCTACAACACAGGGTGATTATGGGATCTACAATTCAAGATGAGATGTGTGTAGGGACACAGCCAAACCATATCATTTCTACCCCTGGCCCTTCCCAAATTTTATGTCCTCTCATTTCAAAACCAATCATGCCTTCCCAACAGTCCCCCAAAGTCTTAACTCATTTCACAGTAACTCAAATGTCCACAGTCCAAAGTGTCATCTGAGACAAGGCAAATCTTCTGCCTGTGAGCCTGTAAAATCAAAAGCAAGTTAGTTACTTCCTAGATACAATTGGGGTATAGGCATTGGGTAAATATACTCATTCCAAATGGGAGAAATTGGCCAAAATGAGGGGCTATGGGCCCCATGCAAGTCCAAAATCCAGCAGGGCAGTCAAAGCTTAAAACTCCAAAATGAGACCCTTTGACTCCATGTCTCACCTCCAGATCACACTGACGCAGGAGATGGGTTCTCATGGTCTTGGGCAGCTCCAATCCTATGGATTTTCAGGGTACAGTCCTGCTCCTGGCTGCTTTCATGGGCTGGTGTTGAGTGTCTGTGATTTTTCCAGGTGCACAGTGCAAGCTGTTGGTGGACATACCATTCTGGGGTTTGGAGGACAGTGGCCCTCTTCGCAGCCCTCTAGGCAGTGCCCCAGTGGGACCTCTATGTGGGGCTGCAACTTCACAGTTCCTTTCCAAACTGCCCTAGCAGAGGTTCTCCAGGAGGACTCTCCACATGTAGCACACCTCTGCCTGGACATCCAGGTGTTTCCATACGTTGTCTGAAATCTAGGCGGAGGTTCCCAAACCTCAATTTTTGACTTCTGTGTACCCACAGGCCCAACACCATGCGTAAGCTGCCAAGGCCTGGGGCTTGCACCCTCTGAAGCAATGGCCTGAGCTGTATGTTGGCCCCTTTTAGCCATGGCTGGGACACAGGCACCAAGTCCTGAGACTGCACAACATAGCAAAGCCCTGGTCCCGACCCATGAAACCATTTTTTCCCACTAGGCCTCCCAGCTTGGGGCTGTTGAGAAGGTCTCTGACATGCCCTGGAAACATTTTCCCCATTGTCTTGGCAAATAATGTTTGGTTTCTCATTACTTATGCAAATTTCTGCAGTCAGCCTGCATTCTTCTCAGAAAATAGATTTTCCACATCATCAGGCTGCAAATTTTCCAAACTTTTATGCTCTGCTTACCTTTTAAACATAGGTTCCAGTTCCAATTCCAAACCATATCTTTGTGAATGAATAAGACTGAATGCTTTTAAGAACAGCCAAGTCACCTCTTGAACACTTTACTACTTGGAAATTTCTTCTGTCAGATACCCTAAATCATCTCTCTTAAGTTCAAAGCTCCACAGATTTCTAGGGCAGGGGCAAAATGTCACCAGTCTCTTTGCTAAAGCCTAGCAAGACTCACCTTTGCTCCAGTTTCCAATAAGTTTCTTACCTCTGCTGAGACCACCTCAGCCTGGACTTTTTGATCAAAACTGTTCAACAAGTCTCTAGGAAGCTCCAAACTTTCTCACATCTTCCTGTCTTCTTCTGAGCCCTCCAAACTATTCCAACTTCTGCCTGTTATCCAATTCCAAAGTTGCTTCCACATTTTCAGTTATCATTATGGCAGTATCCCACTCTCTGCAGTACCAATTTACTGTATTAGTCCATTTTCATACTGCTATGAAGAAATACTTGAGACTGGGTAATTTATAAAGAAAAAGAGGTTTGATTGACTTACAGATCCACCTAGCTTGGGGAGTCCTCACAATCATGGTGGAAAGTGAAGGAAAAGCAAAGTCACATCTTACATGGCAACAGGCAAGAGAGCATCTGCATGGGAACTACCCTTTATAAAACCATCAGATTTTGTGAGACTTATTCACTATCACTAGAACAGCACAGGAAAACCCACCCCCATGATTTAATTACCTCCCACCAGTGCCCCTCCCATGACATGTGGGGATTATGAGATCTACAATTCAAGATGAGATTTTGGTGGGGAGACAGCCAAACCAGATCAATGGCCTTTCTCTGGATTAGGCTTTTGTTTAAGGGAATGTTGTAGCTGGTTTGATCTTTTACCCAGACCACTCAAACTTTATCCATATTAGCAATAAGGCTGTTTTACTTTCTCATCATTCACAACTTCACTGGAGTAGCACTTTCAATTTTCTTCAAGAATTTATTTTCATTTGTAACTTGACTATTTGGCTCAAGAGGCCTAGCGTTTGGTTGATCTTGACTTTTGACCTGCCTTTCTTACTAAGCTTAATTGTTTCCGGCTTTTGATTTAAAGTGAGAGATGTTCAACTCTGCCTTTCACTTGATCGCATACATACCACCTTGGGGTTGCTAAAAAATTGGCCTGATCTTAATTTTGTTGTGTCTCTAGGAATAGGGTGGCCTTAGGAGAGGGAGAGAGACAGGAGAGGAATAGTCAGAACACAAAAAACATTTATTGATTAAATTTAATGTGGGTGTGATTTGTGGTGTCCCCAAACAATTACAATAGTAACATCAAAATTCACTAATCACAGACCACTATAACAGATATAATAATAATGAAAAAGTTGAAATCCTACATGAATTACCAAAATGTGACAGAGACAGGAAGTGAATACATGTCATTGGAAAAATGGTGCTGATGGACTTGTTCAAGGCAGGGTTGCCACAGAACTTTAATTTGAAACAAAACAAAACAAAAGCCCATAGTATCTGAAAAGCTCAATAAGCCAAGGCATACCTGCATTTTAAATCATCTCGAGTACATATAATACCTCATACAATATAAGCACTATGTAAGTAGTTCTTATGCTGTATTTTTTTATATTTGTGTTATTTTTATTGCTGTATTGTTATTTTTATTGTTGTGGGTTTCTTTTTAGACTATTTTCCAACCATGGTTGGTTACATCATTGGAGGCAGAATCTGCACATGCAGAACTTGTGGGCATGGAGACCCAACTGTATGTGTGGCATTGTCCAACTCATGCTGCCTCCACCCAACCCTTTAGCAAAGTCCCACCTAAACCACTCTGGAGCTTCAGGCAATCCATTTCAGTCTAGGAAATGGAGGGTCAAACAACCCCCATTTTACTCTTGGGAAATAAGATCCCGCAACCTATACTTCTTTGTGTCTAGCTGCAGTTGAGCCCCCTTCTTTCTTCCTAAGTGGGAATGTGAAGATCAGCATCTTCATATTGAGCTGGGTAATAAATTCCTCCATGAGTTATCTGTAGAATGGAGTGGAATAAAGTCATTTGTTGACAAGGGTACAGCCTGCATCATGCTTCTGGGAGGGCCTGCTCTCCTCAGCCAGATCCCATGTCATTTCCCAGTGTATTAGTCCATTCTCATGCTGCTAAAAATACAGACCTGGGACTGGGTAATTTACAAAGGAAAGAGATTTAATCGACTGACAGTTTAGCCTAGCTAGGAAGGCCTCAGGCAACTTACAATCATGGCGGAAGGAGAAACAAACACATCCTTCACATGGCAGCAGCAAAGAGAAGTGCCGAGCAAAATGGGGAAAAGCCCTTTGTAAAACCAACAGATCTCAAGAGAACTCACTCATTATCATGAGAACAGCCACATGGGGGTAACCAGCCCCATGATTTAATTATATCCCACAGGGTCTCTCCCATGACACATGGGGATTATGGGAACTACAATTCAAGATGAGATTTAGGTGGGGACCCAGTCAAACCATATCACCCAGGTACTACGGAAACATCCTCTTACGAGTCTTATTGTCTTTTTACCAGCATTACCCCGGTGGATGCCAAGGGCAGGCACTTCCTCTCCCCATGCTTGGATAACAACTGTAAATGCTAACATGGACATAGCAAGTGCCATTGGGCACACATCAAGATGCTTCACATGATTTTATATAGATATATTTTACACTTTCACTTGAACTCTAGTTTGACTCTATGCCAAATCAAGCCCAGACATTTCTGGGACCTTGGACTTCCCACCATGTTACCACATCCCTACAATCTGGGTCAGAATTGCTCACATCATGAGCAGGGAGATGTGACCAAGTCTGCCTTGTCCCTCCTTACCATTTACCTTTCAACTGTTTGTGTCATATGACGATGCCTTGGTTTATCTCATAAAAGCTTCATGTAAGAATTCTTGGATCTGTTGTTCTTTCTTCCTTATTAGATTGCAACCTTACTAAAGGAAAAAGTTGTTTATCTTTCCTCAGCAAGGCTAATAGAGACCCTCCATGGTGCAATTCCAGAACAATGAAGTCCTGGCCCATCGATAACTAAAATTCCACCAGAAGAGATTCATTTCTTTGATATAGCTTTGCCTTCTCTTAAAATGAAAATGTCCTTAGTAAGGAGGAATAGCTGATTGAACATTTCTAGTTATTTATTCTTAGAATTGATAAGCTGATCAGATTCCAACCTGATATCAGCGTTTGGAAGGAGGGAAGGAAAGAAGGAGAAATGAAGACCAAGAGGGCACCAGCCTCAGGAATTGGAGAAGATGAAAGATACTATGAAGGAAAGAAAGAGACATAGACAGGAGATGCCAGTGCTGCCCCAGAACAACTTACCCGCCCAGTGATTTTGCAGTTTCATGACATACTAACTTGCCCTGTTTCTGCCACCTGCATATTGAACTCAGCATTTTGGCAAAGATTTTCTGAGGCATGGGTTCATGTTGTTTCTCCTTCTCATTTGCACTCCTTACCCTTCTTACAGATGATGCAGCAAGTCTAGGACCACAGAGTCAAGACTTGCACTGGCCAAGTGGCACTATCAACCACTGGTCCGCTGTCTATCTGCCTGTCTGGCCACTTGCCCATCACCACCACTCCTTGGACCTTCACTCACTTCTGGCATTTCCATCACTGGACTCTCTGAGATGAAGGCTTTTATTGCAAGCTAGAGTTTGTGGCATGGAGCCTGGCATTTGAGGTTCTTCATACAATCTATTGTTTGGACGCTTTTACTTCCAGGAACAAAGGCCCTCCTACCCCCACCTCTCTGTCGCTTCAAAGGGCACCACCGTGTAGCAACAGAAGCACATCTTGATATCATTTCTGATATCCATAGTTTCAATAATCAGTAACTGGATTTTGCTCCAGGAAAAAGCAATATTCTTTGACAGATAAGCCATTTGCCGAGCAGTTTAAATGACATTGCAAAGAGTGACACTATAAACGGATGAGCCTGTTTTTCCCTGCACCTTTTCACTGAGAAATGGCTAATGCCCCAGATAAAGAGAGCAGATCACATGTGACTTATAACATGAATACACAGCACTGTATAAACAGCCTCAGGAAAAGGCAGCCCTGGTCAGTCACTCTGCTTATGAGAGTCCCAACCAAGCTGAATCTTTCTCCATACAATCTTGGAATGGGAAAAATTCATCACCCCCCATCCTTAAGGGTTTTCTTCAGTGGCTTCTGTTCCTTAGACCATTCTCTTCTCATTACTAAGTGGCAAAGCCCAGGTGTCTATAAGCCCTGGAACTATTGTGGCTTGCTTTAATGGGGGGCGTTTCCAGGAGGCAGATGTTTTAACTAGCAGGGGAAAGAAAGGTCTGTTTCTTATTGACAGAACCCTAGCATGTGTAATAGAACTTCAAAGATGCGAGGCCAGATTGGGCAGGCGACATCAAAAGCTTTTGACTGGTGCTGAGTAAACTTTGTATTCTGACATAGAAGTTCTTATCTATTCTGCTGCAGACTTGAGAGCAGGAGGCTGCATCTAACCAAATCACATTGTTTTTCCTCACAGCTGCCAACTTGGAAAAATATCAGGGCACAAAGGGACCATTAAAAAAAAGAAAGAGAAAGAGAGAAACACACACACAGAGACATGTTTTTGTTAGTTCCTAAGCAACACAATATTACCAAGATGGGGGCTCTTAGGAAAATGAGAAGACATTTGCTACACTTCCTAATGGGGCCACTCACTAATCCCAATTTTTATCTCTTTATAAAGAAATGAACAGTATACGCCTGGACAAAGCCTGCATCTCCCTACCATCCATCCCCTGTCACGGGGGCCCCAATTCTTTGATAAAGATTTACTTTCTGATGAGCCAAATCAATGGTTTAATTATATCTAAACTCAAACAATGAAGCTATTTCCTGATTTTTTTAAAAAAAATAAATTTATTTTTTATATTGTTTAAAGAAATTATATTCACTTAGATAATCTGCCTTTTCCATTATTAAAAAAAAAAAACTTTAAAATGTGTTTCATTTCAACATAACTGGAACATCATAATATTTCCCCAGTCTGGGAACCAGAGAAAATCAGAAGGACCATCTTTTTATCAAAGATGAATGTGCTTCCTTCATGTGGGTTTGTTTCAAAGCACCAGGTTATTTCCTCTGAGACTGTCTGTGTGTGTCTCTCCCGAGGAAGGGAGGAATCGACCCTTAGGAGGAAATTAGTTCTAAACCTGGGATTTTCCTCCTGCATTGGGAACACATTTATTTAATCAGTGAGTCCTTCTGAGGATCTCGTGTGTGGGATCTGTCAGCAATGGAATCACAGCTCTAGCTCTGCTCTCCATGGGGCTTGGCCTCCAAGGGCTCTCTGAAGCAAGCAGTTGTGTCTGCCCATCCCTCCACACCTTGAAACTCACTGGATTGGACTCCATGGTCCAGCTCCATTCTGATGCCTCTCTGCATCCCCTTGAGATGGTGTTATCCATATCTAGGGAAGCCTAAATAAAACGTCACAGAAATCAGTGCAGTGATACTCAACCTCTGGGGAAATTCAGAAACCCCAAGGCCATGTGAATCTAAGAGTGGTTCAAGGCCCAGCAGCATCAGCATTCTCTGGAGCTGGTAAGAAATGCAGAATCTCAGCTTTCCTCCAGACCACTGAATCCAAAGTGGATTTTAGCAAGATCCTCATGGCTCCTGCGCATAGAAGGTGTGAGAAGCACTGCCCCAGGCTTCAACCCTGAAGGTCTACTTATGACCTAAAGGGACATTTTGGATTCTCCATCTCAAGAGTACCTCTAGGGATCCTGCTCTGCCCCAGGTCTAAGAACTGTGGTGTGACACCCAAATGCATCAGCTTTGGAGTCTGACAGACCAACCTTACAAATTTGGCTCCTTCGCTTATTAGCCAGACTGAGCTGGTGAGAAGTGAGCTAAAAAGACACAGAGGTTGTAAACATCCAGGGAACTAAATGCACTGAGGCCCCTCAGAGAGCCTGGGGAGTGGCCATCTCTGAAGCCCCTTCTTTCCTGCTGTCCTTCCCCATCAGGCCAGGTCCTTCACCCTGAAAACTCTGCCTTATCCCTTCCGTGTTTCCCAAGCCCCAGCCATCTACAAGGTGTTTTGAAAATGCTGACACTGAAGGCCCTCTCTGCCTCTTATTGCCCCTAGACCGAGCATAGCCCCTTCTCTTCCCCTCCCAGATGTAAGTTCCCTAAGGGCAGGGACTGGCAAAGCTGTTTCTGTCTCCCCTTCAGTGGCTGGCTCTGTTCCCTACGCTAAGAAGACACGCGGTAAAAATCGGTTGAGTCAAATCAGTCTCGCAAGTTCCTTTAAATATCATTCCCAAAAAAGCCCTCCATTTTACAGACGGAGACAGGGAAGAAAAAGGTATCTCTATTTAATATTTGTCTATAAAGGCCACATCTGTACAGGCAAAAGCAAGCAGAATATTGAGGCAATTCATCTATTCGGTAAACCAATTATTAAACCGAAAACCTATAATTGGAAGACACATACGCATTTAAAGACTAATTTATTTAACATATTCTGCTGTCAAGCCTGATAGTATTAATTATCAGAGTATGACATTATTTTAACTTTGGTTTCTGACATAAAGAGATATTTCATAGCATCTTTCCCTCATTGGTGCTGTAAGAAAAGAAGTCCAATTTGGTCTGCCCCTCCTGGTTAGGCTGGTGCCACGGGGACAAGGAAGAGTCGATGGGATCGATGTGGAAGGTGTTGTGCCCCTCAAGTAGTACATGGGTGGGGCTAAATTGCTTGGATTCATTAGATAATTCCTCACCCTCCAGACCATTTGACCTGGGTCAATACATTCTTGATTCATTTGAAAAAAAGTGGACAACTGCCCTGGGTGACTCACAGGCCAGATGAGACTCACCCAATGACCCAGAGGTCCCATTTTAATTATAGAGGAAATGAAAAGTTCCTCACTGGCAAAGAATGAAGTGTTACCCAGGGGGGGTTAAAAAAAACTGGTAGCACATGTTCTTCTGTCCTGGACACAGAATGCCGTGATTGCTACAACTCTCATGCAAAAGTGGATTCTTCTTTAGGACCCGTGAGGAAATGGAGTCTCCTTTTCAGTTAGGGCATCAGACTTAGACCCTCAGAGCTCTGGTCTTCTGAGCGAGGTGTAATGCTTCCCTTTGGTACGTGGCACCCAACACTTTCTTTTTTCGAGTGAGTACTGTGTGCTAGGCATTTCACATACACGATCTCACTTAATCTTTACAATAACCCTGAGGTAAATACTATGACCATCCCTTTTGGCAGATGACAAAACTGGAACTCAATGAGGTTAAGTAACTTCCCCCAAATCATTCAGCTAATAAGTGACAGAGCTGGGTTTCCTACACACCCAGGCTCCCCAGGTCTGCTTCGTAACTAGCCTTCTTGGGTAAAGTGTTCAGAGTTTGAACAGTGTTACCTTTTGTTCCTTACTCCATGCCTTCCTAAGCAAAACTGTACAGGTTAACCCTCGCATTCCTGGCTCCAAGTCCAACTGCTTTCTAAGAGAGCCACATCCCTTGCTCTTACATTTATCTATCAAAGAGTACAATGACTTCAATTAACTTCTATGGAAATGATTTGGGTGAAGTCTTTGATCTCCTTGAGGCAGTATGCTTTAGATTTCTTTGTAGCCCTGGCCAACACTTAGAAAATGTCTCCAACTCACCTCGAGTTCTCAATACCTGTTTGTTGGATGATTAAATGAGGGAATGATGGCTGAATGCTATTCAGGTAGTAATTCCATGCTTCTGCCCTGACCACAAATGATCTATTTAATTGATTTTAGTGACTCCACAGTAGCTGTTATATTACCTCAGGGTAAAATTACTCATTTCTTGTTCCTAAGACCTAGCAATTTATATGCTGAGCATGTAATAATCTATTATATCAAATACCAACTCCTATTTGAAAAAAAGAAAATAGCTTTCTGCCGAGCATAACAGCCCTGGATACACAAAATAAGTACAGGTGACTTCTGCGTTTACACAAAAGAGCCTTCTGTTCTGGATGCAGCTGCTTCAGAAAAACACAGCTAAGAGTATAGAAGGAAGGTGGGTAAGTAAATATTAGGGTAGGCCTTTAAAAGCAGCCTTGATCACTGGATCCTTAGGATGTGTTTGTTAGGCAAGGATGCCCTAATAATGCTTAATATTGATACAGCATTTACGATGCAACAGACAGGCAATAGGAAGGTTGTTTTTCTGAAGATGAGCAAGTGGAAACATGAGGCCTAAGGTAAAGCTAAGACCCACTAGGTTTTAGCTCACAACCTCAGACCAAGCAACAAGGCACCCAACAGCAAGGAACAAAAACACAGGCATCGAGTGTCTGGGACCACCTGCCTGAGTACCGAGGAAAAGCACAGCAAAAGGGAAGTGAAAACTTTATCTCCAAGCCCAGAGTCCCTGACCACTCCACCCAAACGCTGCAGTGGGTAGAAATATACTGGGGAGGGGGAAAAGGGGAGTTAGGGGCTGGTTGAAGGAACTCTGTGCTCTCCTTCCCACTTCCCTGGAGGCCTGAAGGTGCTGCTCCAACAGGGGCCATGGCTGCTACTTCTGCTTGTGGTTGTTGCAAGGTGCATGACAATTTGCAGAGTCCATCCCTTTCTCATCTTTTCTCCTTGACTAATGATTCCCTAAATCAGCACCTGAATAAGGAGCACTAGAGCCCGTTCCCTTACCAGTCAAGGAGAAAAAGCCCCAGCTTTGGAGTCAGACCCCTCTGGGTTTGAATGCAGGCATCATTATTTGCTAACCTGTAACACTGAGCAAGTGACAATCTTGCAGAGCTTTAGCTTCCTCCTCTTTAAAATAGGCAATAATATTGTCCACTGCGTAGAGTTACAATTAAACTGTATGAGACAGACTAAGAATCTAACCAAATACCTGACCCTGGAGAACATGCTCTATAAATGGTAGTTCCCTTACCTGTTGGTCTGACTCTTTGTGCCCCTAAGCTGCTCTATCTTCTATTGGAGTATAACTAAGAGCAGCTGGGAAATACCTGATGAAGTTTTACTTTATTCCATATGTCCTTGAAATGAATCTTCTGTCCTCTGTACTCCTCTTCTCACCATTAAGCCCCCTTTCTTTCATCTCCAGGGAAATCTGGAAACCAGAGGATAGTCCAGCCTCCCATGGAAAGGACTGGCACTGATCTGATTAACAATACCCGAGAGTGATCTGTAGAGCAAATAACATTATAAAGCCTAGTTTGCCCAGAAGTTTCCCAGTTCTAGCACTGAAAGTCCCATGTCCCAGGAAATACCTCATTGCAGGCAAACCAGGGTAGCTGGTTACTCTATCTTCACAGCCAAACACAAGGCTCATCATTTTTCAGATTTATTATTAAGAGCAAGTGACTTAAATAAAACTTAGTAAAAAATCAGCACGAGACACAGGAGTCCCATGTTCCTGAGGCTGAGTGTTCTTGTCAGATATCAGAGTGTCATTTGGGAGCAGTACCATATGGGACATCAAATGCTGTTCTTCCAGCCAGTCCACAAGCTGGACCTGACAGCAGCTGGAGAAATCCAAAAGGCTCCTCAAAGACATACTCAGAAATGAGCTTGTTAGAGGACAAGTTTACTGACATTACTGACGCAGGCAGAGTAACTTTCCCAGGCCAGGAATGGGTTTCTCTAGCCTTGCAAGACACGGGAACAAAAGCCTATACATTGGAATCATTCAAACACTGGGAGAATCGCAACTCCACTATAACTACTAGCTTGTAAGACCTGGAGAAGCTGCTAATCCCCCTATACCTGGATTTCCTACAATAATAATACATATGTTACAGGGTTGTGAAGAATTAATTAAATAATCCAAGTGAAATGCCTAACACAGCCCTCATTTCTGGTGATGTGCAAGATCATTACTTCAAGACCCTCCCAATACTAAGCACCTGGAAAATGCTGAATAGATGATAATGAACATTCTTTTAAAAGCAATAATTGGGTTTTTAAGAAAGTGAGAGAAATTTCCAGAGACCCAAAACAAAGGGAGAACTGATAACAGAGCTGATACTGTAGCTGCCTACGGGAGAGTTGCCAGATTTGGTCATGTAAGGGCTTAAGTGTAAATGTCCACATGGAGTCAAGAGATTAGGTCTTGAGTCCACGTGATACAAAGAAGTGAAATGCACATCCCTTTTCCCTCTAACACAAAGCCAGAATCCTTGAAACACTTCCTTAGATGTAGGATGAAATATACACAATCCATACTCAAACTCAGAAAGATGATCAAAAAGCTTAGCTGTCTCATACTAGGCTCTGGATGAGGAAAAGAAATAGTCTCCTCTGACAATACATGATCACAAGTGTGACATCATATAGCTTGAGTTCAACTTGACTCTGGATGTATGTTCTAGAAATTAGCATAAAAAGTGACTAGGACCCATGACCTTGATGTGCCTGATAGAAACAAATTTTAAAAAATTATCTGAAGAGACATAACATTTCTCAAGCTAGAGGAGTCCTTCAGATAAATGGTTGGTGGACATTTACCACACATTACAATTTAAATTTATCAAACAGCACACAAAGAAGGAATCCCCAATGAGGAAAAGAGTCAGCAGGCACAGCAAATAGCAGAATTTTAACTCCTGATAACAATCACTTAGAATAAACTATCAAAATTAAGCTAAAAATAAATGTTTAAAATGATCAAAGATTTAAAAGAATCAAACAGACAATACAATAAAATGACAATTGTATTAAGACAAAAAGAGAGTTTCTAGAAATTAAAAAAAGTCATAGATTAACTGGCAGACTAGACATAGCTGAACAGAGAGTCAGTAAACTGAAAAATTTGAGGAATGAAAGGCCTGAAGGTACTCAAATTGCAACACAAATTGAGGGTACCCAAATTGCAGAACAGAGAAGCAAAGAAATGTGAAAGAGAGTAAGATATGTGAATGAGAGGTTGAGAAATTTCATACAGAGCTAATAGGAAATCCAAAAAAAAGGAAATAAAAAAAAAAAAAAAAAAAAAAAAAAATCAGGGCTAAGAAGCTCCAGGAATTGAAAAACAAAAAGTAACCTTAGAGCCCCGAGAGCTATAAAAGTCAACCCAAACAAATGTCAGTGAATGCAAAGAAAAGATGTTCAACAAAACCATGAAGAAAGTATAGGTTACTTTTTTAAAAGGATTAATTGTTAGACTGACAACAGTCCTTTTTTCCCAAAATTTTATTTTAAAATTTTCAAACACAGAACAGAGTTGAGAGAATTTCATGGTGAACACTTGTATAAGTGTTCTACCAATAATATTTTACTCCATTTCATCATATTTGCTTTATCACGTATCTATCCATCTATCCATCTCTGCGTTCATCCATCAATCTCTCATTGCTTTTTGTTGTTGCTCTTTTATTTTGGGGTGTTTGTGTGTGTGCATTTCAAAGCAAATTACAGACATATCTACACTTTTTCTTAAATCTTTCAGCAAGGATTTTGTTAATGAAGTTTGATATTTATAGGTGTTCTCTTTTGATATCAAATTTTCATGCCAAGAAATATACAAATCTTAAGTATATATTGGTGTGCAACTCAAACACGTATAAAATAGCACCATCATCCACAGAAAGTCTCCTTCTGTCCTTTTCTAGTCAAAATCTATCCCTTTTCCCTTCAAAGTCAACCACTATTCTGAAGGTTTGCCACTGTAGATTAGTAGGATTGCTCTAGAGTTGCACATAATGGAATTCTACATTTTGCATAAGACGTCTACATTTTGTATAAGACTTCTTTCACTTAGTATACTGATTTTCAGATTCATTCATGGTGTTACACACATCAGTAGTTCATCCCTTTTTATTGCTGAGTACTTTTCCATTATATGAGCATGCCAATTTATTCATCCATCCTATTGGTGAACACCTGGCCTCTTTCTATTGTAGGGACATTATCAGTAAAGCTGCTGTGAACGTTCTTGAACAAGTTTTTTGTGAATGTATTTTTTCATATCACTTGGTAAATACCTGAGAGTAGAATTGCTAAGTCGTAGGGTAGAAGTACATTTATAAGAGACTGATCCCTTTCTCCAAATTTGTTGTATAATTTTACACTTCTAATATATGAATTTTGGTTGTTACACATCTTTACCAACATTCAATGTTGTCAATATTTTTTTAAAATTTAATCATTCTGGTGGAAGTTTAGTAGTATTTCACTGCAGTTTAAATTTAAATTTCTTTCATGACTAGTAATGTTGAACACTTTAAAATGGACTTATTGGCCAGTTGTATGTCTTGCTTTATAAAGTGTCTATTCACATCTTTTGCTGACAACACACTTTTGAACAGAAACATGATAAAATAGAAAACAAGAGAGTAATATTTCATCAGTCAGAGTCCAGTATAGAGACTGAAGCTCTATCAGTAATTTAAACACACAAAAAAATTATTATGGTGAATTGTTAACTAATAATAGGTCGTTAACCATCAAACTGGGCAAAGCAAACTGTAAGGTATAGGAAGGTAGGAACCACAGAAAGAAATTACTAACCTTTGGGCTGAGAGAAAAGTGAATAAGAAGAAACTTAAAAATCTCAGAGGAGGGGACTCTGCAAAGTTGAAATTTAAGCCTCTGAAGAAAAAAGGTGGTTGTGGATATGGTGACAAAGAAACTGGCCACTGCTGAGCCATGAGAGCTGAGAGCCACTCTCCAATATGGCAACAAAGAAACTGACACTGACTAAAGGACACCACAAATGAACAGTGATCCTTACACCCTGATCTGTTCACTGCTGAACTATAAAACAGAACACTAGAAGGAACAAAGTTCCCTTTTCCTTCTTTTCCCAGGCTTTCCGTGTCTCTCTTGTGCCCTCTATTGGCAGAGCCTAACACTGAGCCATCTGTCAAAGGAGAAATGTTTATCTACAGAGTTTAGGTCCAATGTCACAAATGTGGCAAAGGGTGGTTTCAGAGATAAGAGGCAATAACTTAACAACAGACACAAATATCTTCAAAGTGCTGAGGAAAAAATACGCCTGTATACCTAAAATTTTATACCCAGTTAACCTATCATTTAAGAGTGAAGGCACAATGATGACTAAAAATGATTTTTCTTTGTTATACTTTATACAACACACATAGGAGAAAATATGTAACATATAGGTAAGTTAAGACTTTTTGAGATAATCAAAATCTGAGAATTTATTACTAAAAGTAATAAATGCAAGAAGTATTATGGTACTTTGCCTCAAAGAGAAAACTGAATCCAGAAAGAAAAAGGTAAGCCAAAAAACCTGGTAATCTTATGAGTAATTAAATGGTAAGCTAACAAACTGGTAAACTTATAGGTAAATATAAATGAAATAGACAGTATGAAGAATAATAAAAAAATCACTAATTTAATGTATAAAAGTAAAGAGTAATTAAAATACTGGCAAACCATATGAAGATAGAAAGAAATGATCAGAATTAAAGCGTTTTAAGCTCCTTGTGTTTTTGGAAGGCAGGTAGAACTCAAGGTCTTATTCCCTAATAATCTAGAAACATGACTGGTACTCATTGGAAGTGTACAACACAATCCTAGATGATATTTTCCAAGTCAAGTGTACATGACATAAAGTTAAGTTTACATGTAAAGAACAGAGATAAAATGGAAAACCTTAAAATCAGTGGAATAGAGAAAATAAAGTTTGATCAACTCCAGATAAAATAGGAATGGAGACTAAAACAGAAAAGTTTAACCACAATAGGTGGGAAACACAAAATCTTTGGGAGAAATAAATCTAAATTTATCAGTAATTGTAATAAATATAAATGAACTAAAATTCCAAAGTAAAAAACAGAGATTTTCTTATTGCTTTCTTAAAAATCAGATAGTTTGTAGAAAAGACATAGCCAAAATATAACAGCATAAAATGTTAAAAGAATGGAAAAAAGATATAGTAGGTAAATATCAACTGAAACTTGATGTCACCATATTGATATCAGATGAAATAGACTTTAAGAATTATTAGAGATAAAGAGGGGAAGTTTATAATGGTTAAAAGAACAATTTATCAGGAAAATAAGACAATTGCAAATCCCTATACACATAAAATAACTCTGAAATATATGAAACAAAAATTAATAGACTTTCAAAGATAAGTGGACAAATCCAGCAATATGGTGAAAGATATTTCTTTCAAAGAGTAAATTAGGCAGACAGAAAAATGAATAAATATATAGAAGATTCAACAACACCATTAACAAACTTTAAAGATATATAAAGAACTTTTCAGGGCAAGCCATGGTGCATCACACTTGTAATCCCAGCACTTTGGGAGACCAAGGCAAGAGGATCACTTCAGGCCAGGAGTTCAAGACCAGCCTGGGCAACATAGTGAGGCCCTGTCTCTGCAAAAAATTTAAAACTTATCTAGGAATGGTGGCACGCACTTGTGGTCATAGCTACTTGGAAGGCTGAGGTGGGAGGATTGCCTGAACCCAGGAGTTCAGTATTACAATGAGCTCCATTGCATCACTGCACCCAAGCCAGGTTGACAGAGTGAGACGGTATCTATGAAACAACTTTTCAGGAAATTTTATAGAAGATATTATTTTTAAGCACATGTGAAGTACAGATAAAACCTGATCACATGCTAGGATGCAAAGCAAATTTCAATACCAAAACTTGGTATCAAACAGACCAAATGCCCTGACCATCATACAAAAAAATTAAAAGATAATTATGAAAAGTCTTTGATGATTTCAAAAGCATATTTCTAAGTAAACTACATAACACATCCCAAGACAGAGCATAAGACCTTTAACAACACTAGTTTTCATCCAACTAACTGACATCGCCAAGCCCAGTTCCTCATTTTACTAACATTTATAGATGCTGCTCCAGGTCAAAGGTAAAATTAGTGGCTCTAGAGCAGATGGAAGGAATCTGGCCTCAAAGGATATTGAATGTGCAACCTTGACTCTACTGGGCTTGTAACCCCAACAACTGACCTACAGGAATTGAGGACCTACAAGAATTTTCTTTAACCTGGAAAGTTCAGCTTATTATACTATTACTGGTATAGGCACATCCAGACAGAAAGTTTCCATTCCACTGCTCCAAAGAACAAAGTAACACTTTCAATGCTGAATTGGGCTATCTGCTCTCAAAAATATTTTAGAAAAAAGGAGCTGCTCACCGGGGCTGGGTATGTATTAATGCATGAATGAAGCGGACCTAATATCAAAAATGCTTCATTGTCCAGAGCTGACCCCAAAGAAAAGGGCACTGATCCCAAAAAAGAGAGGAGAGTAGCACATCGTGCACAGCATGGGCTCAGGGCAACAGTGGGTAAGGGAGCCCAGCTCTCTGCACCCTCATCTGTACACAACTATCATCCCTTTGCTCTGAGCACCTGACATACCAAGAGGGCATCATTGTACAAATGACACAGGAAGAAATTCCACCTTAACTAAAATATCAGCCTGCTTCTGGTGAGTTTGGTAAATAAAACTTCAGTCCTCTAGAATATCCATTCTCAGTGGGGGTAATATTACCCCAAGGGGGCAAAATTTGGTTCAGCATGGTAAGAAAGGCAATAGAAAAATTTAGTTATTACAATGGTTTATGGCATTCCGAATATCCACATCACATAAATAGATACTCAGTATATCTGTGATATAAAATTTCATGGGGAGGGGAGACAATTGGGGGAAAAAAGTCTTAATAGGCTCTATAAGGAGGCAGTCATGGGGATAAAAATGTTGAGAAACACTGCTCTAGCAAATAACACTCCTGAGCAGACATACATTTGAGACTGGTGACCAGACCCTGCTCTAAGGTAATCCTATATGTAGACCCCCCAATCAATTAACCTCTCTTTCATTGCCAGCTTATAAATTTCAAGGAAAGGCATCAATCATATTAATGAGGGGCCATAGAGTCCAACTCTCTATTTTTCAATCAACCTCTTAACAAATGCTCATTTGGTATCTTCTGCAGCTAGGCTGTACAATATGGTAGCAACATGGAAGGATGAGCTAATATCTCCATCTGGGGCAAAAAACAGGCTTGCCTGCTGCTTACTATGAAAGGGTGAGTTACCCAAGCTCAGTGTTCCCTGACTATGACACAAATCCACCTCATGTGTCACATCCATCCGGGCCCTTTACAAATTCTCATGAGATTTGGTGGGGGGAGTTAAATTCGTTTTCTATCACAGAGTAACAAATTATCACAAAATTCGCACCTTAAAATAACACTCATTTATTAGGTCATAGCTCTGTAAGTCACGAAGTAAGGCAGAGTTCCCTACTCAGGATCTCAAAGGCTAAAATTAAAATATTACCAGGCTGTGTTCTCATATCTAGGCTCTGGGAAAAAAATTCACCTTCATACTCACACAGGTTGTTGGCAGAATTTAATTCCTTGTGATTGTATATCTGAGGTCCCCATTTTCCTTGCTGGCTGTCAGCAGGGTTCATGCTCAGCTCAGAGAGGCCACCTGCATTCCTTGCCACATGGTCCCCTCCATGTCATAGAAGCCATGTCTTCTTTGACAGTAAGAAATTGAGAATTTCATATTGTCAAATTCCTGCCACATTTTTAATCTTTCTGACTTCTCTGTCTCTGACCTCTCAACTCTGATTTGAAGGGGCCAGGCGAGTAGGTCAGGCTCATCTACTTAATCTTCCTATTTTAAGGTCAACTGACTTGAGATCTTAATTATATCTGCAAAATTCCCTCACAGCAGAGTTTGATTAAATAATAGAGAGAAGGTGTGGGTATATCAGGGGCTAGGAATCACTGGGGCCATTTAGAATTTTGCTTATTACAGGAGACCAGGGGAACTAAAGCAAACTAAAGTTCATGTTGCTTGCTGTATTATGAGTAATAAAGTTCTTTATCTCCAAACCAAGAGTTTCATCATCTCTTCTGTCAGCATCCATGAAATACTGTAAGTAGCTCATTAGAAGGGTGAAATCAAATACCTACTGTAACACACATATTGGATTTCAAAGACTTAGTATGAAAAAAGTCTAAGTATGTAAAACATGTCGTTAATAATTTTTTATTGGTTACATATTGAAATGGTAACATTTTTGAGGGTTAAGTAAAATATAGTATTAAAATTACTTTTACCTGACTATGTTTATTTTTTAACGTGGTTACTAGAAAACAATTAAATTACACATAGAAGAGGCTTGCATTATTTTTCTGTCCGACAGTCCTGGTCTATATGCCTAGACAATACTAAAATCCCAGGCCTTCAGGCAAAGGTTGCAGCACAAAAGCCAACGGTGTCCTACAGATGTTTTGTTTGGCCAGGATAGTGTCCTAATTTTGTTCTTATTTAAATGCATTCCGGTGAGGCATGGATCTTGTAGTATGCTATAGGTCCTATCATTCTTCATTGTTTTTTACCTGGCTCATTTGCACTTTTATTTTAATCTAACTGACTTCTGTATGCACTTAAATTCTGTGGCCCTTGCAGTCACACTTATACTTTTGTTGGACACATAACAAGATGCTAACACAGGAGGACTTCCAAAGGACAGTATTCAATCAAATGTTAATTTGCATGGTTCCAACGGGCTATAGGAGCTTCAGAACAAAGGGTCCCCACTGGGCAGTGTGGTGGCCATGAGTCAGGAGACCTAGTTCTAGACCAAGCTCTGTCGCCAATTCAGTGATAGATCTTGAGCAAGTCAGTTCCCTCCTGTGTGCTCTGTTTCCTCTATGTCAACGTGAAGGATGAAGCTAGAAGGCATCCCACTTCCCTGTGAAGGTTTCAATTTGATGGTTTTGCTGGCTATATGAAGCAGAGAGAGCTTCCTAGAAGTACAGGACTTGAAGACAGTGCTTCTCTGCCCTTTGTACTGTTAAAAGAAAAAATTAGACTAATTACATTTAGCACAGTTTAATTGATCAAAGAAAGATTCAAGAAATCAGGCAGCCTCTTGAACTACAGTATGTTTAGAGAGACTCTGGAGCTACTGCATTGTCTAAAAAGATTTATGGACAGAGCAAGGAAAGTGATGTGCAGAAAACAGAAGTGAGGTGCAGAAACAGCCAGATTGGTTACAGCTCTGTGTTTGCCTTATTTAAACACGGCTTGAATAGTGGGCCACCTTTCATTGGCTGAAACTCAGTAATTGGCACAAGAATAGGTTACACATCTAGTTAGGGTACAGTCCACTATGTATGGAGAAACTTTAGGCCCAACTTAAAATGTGTCAGAAGGCAGCTTTAGTCTAAACTTATTTTAACAGTACATGATTTCCATTGCTGTCATTGGCCAGAAAGATGGGGAAGAAGAGTCAAGAAGAAGACTCAAAGTCCTGAAAAGCTCCAATGGGTAGTTTGTCAAAGAAGAAGTCAAAACCTTTGGCTACAGTGTTGCTTTGTGCTCACTGCGGATGTAGAGATCATTCACGTTTTGGCCCCGTACCCCAAATGGTAGATAATCAGGTGCTGGCAGCATCCTGATACCTACATCTGCTCCTCACTCCCTTCCTCTCCTGTCAATGGCATTTTGTAGAATCCAGAGGCAGATGCCGCAAGCCAGGGCTGAGTGAGCGTGAGCAGGGGTTTGTGGTTGGCAAGTTCCCACTCTCTCTACCCATGACATCTTTTTCATAACCTGAATTTCTTTAATTAAAAAACATCTGCCAACTCCTGTTATCTGCAAAGATGTGCCATAGCAACTGTCTGCAAGCCCCTTATGTAGCTGATGCAAACAGGTGGAAGAAAATCCTCTGTAAATCCTAAGTTTAAAGAAAGGGAAGAAAAGAAAGCTCACCAACGTGTATGTGTGTGCATATGTGCATGTGTGTGTGCTCGTGTGTGTGTGTGAGACATGGAAGGAGGCAGACAGGCAGATCTCTCTTGCAACTCACCCTTCTAAAAAGCTTTCCTCCTCTATCAGAGAGGGTGAGGGGAATTAGGGAACAAAAGCAGCACATCACAAAATATGACTGGCACTTCCTGACAAACCAAACCCACAGAGAAACACAATTCTTTGCACTTAGCCTTACTTGTTAGGATTTTTATTGCATTTTGATTACAGTGAGTCTGATGGATGCAGTGGGAAGAGGCAGCGAGATCTCCACAGCCTTTGTCCTCTTCCCCATGAACAATGACATCTAAAAGAAAATCTTCAACAATAATCTTAAGGAGGAGAGACAACATTGGCATGCCTAGAGCCACAGTACAGATGGAAACCGCATACTCCAGGTCTATCATATATCAAGCTAACATATTAAAATACATGTTAAATATTTTGTATCCTCATGCCTCATAAATACCTTCAAATCAACCTGGAAGGCCAGTTTCACATTTAGAATTCTGACACTCCTTAGAGCTCTGCACTGGACACGGAGGTGTGGAGTTAACCCCAGGGCTCCATCCTGCCTCTTCTTCCGTCTCCAGCATGGCTATGTCTTGCACAGCACAAGCCTCCCACACATGCAATGCTCCAGCCCACACACTCAAGCTCCAAATATGCCCTCTACAAACAGCTGTGCTGAGGCCAGCATGCAGACCTTGTGTGTCTTCTGTCTTCTGGGGGACTGACTTAGGAAAGAGGTGATGCCAGGCCTAGAAACTCAAGAATTCTGGGTTGATGAACTCAGAGCATACACTAGAAAGTGGGGTGGAGAGGTATGAGCTCAAAGTAGGCACCCATCCTTCATCCTATGGATACCTCGCCTTGCACAGAGAAGCACAGTCAGAAGAGGGCTGAAGCAGGCCCCTAAAATTAGAGGGCTAAGGTGAGGAGGCGTCTAGTCTGAGTCTAAGATAGTGCTGATCTCATCCTTTTACTTCCATCCCTGGGCCTCCTCTCAAATCAGATCCATAGACCTCTACCTGCCCATCAATTCCTAGAGCATGCTCCTCTCTTCCACGGTTCAGACCCAGGAAGACTGTCCCAGTTCTGGGGGAGGGAATAACTCCCCACCCCATCTGGATTAAATGAGCTCCATGGCTAGCTCCACAAATCTATAATGGAAGTATTACAAGAAGTAACGAATGCTGCCCTCTGCCTTGGGGTTAGCCTCCTGACCTGACAGTTTCCGGAGGGCAAAGGCCTTTGTGTGTGCTCAGCACATTCTCTACCATGGGTCAAGGTGGACAATGAAACTTAAGCAATACCTTTTAAAATACTATTTTTTAGACGATGATAATGTCTGATGCCTGGCTTGTTCTGTTAGCAGTCCTTAGGACAAACCTCTAAATCTGCAGCCAGAAGATCACTTGCCTCCAGAGAAGCCCAGCAATTATTAGACAAGGATAATTGCTGAAAAATTTCTTTATGTTCTTAATATTTGCCTTCTTTGTTCCATCCACCCATGCTGATCTGTCCTCTGGAGCAGCAGCCTAGGTAAGCCTGCTCCCTCTGTGTAAATCTTAACCGCCCTTGTGCTTTAACGTCTCAAAATGTATGTGATAGTTTGTGCGAAGAAACTAATGTTGTGCTTGTAAATACTAGACACTTAAACAATTTACTATTGTTACTTCTGCTAATTTCTTTCCACTCTTCATTAAGAGGTTTAAAAAAGTAAAAATAAATAGATAAACCCCATTCTTTACATGTTTCTTCACTTTTTATCAACCCAGTCTGCCTCCCCTTCAAATGCCTCCCTGCATATTTCAGGGCACGGCGAGCAGAATGGGAAAAACGTACACTCTCTTGTCTTAAAATCCTAACTCAAACTTGCCTAAGGACAAAATACTTACCCTAGCCATAAAAACATTCAATAAATCCTCAATGATGCATTGGATTATTCAATTACAAGGTGTCAAATATTCTAGTTCTCTTCTCACAGCATCTTAAATAATGTCACCAAGAGTGAAGACTTCATGTAATTCTAGGCCAGTGACTCTGATTTTTGAAGGAGATTCGATTCTAAGGGACTGAAGACATGGAGTCTCATACCCCATTCTGGCCACAGAAGTGAAGAAATGCCGAACCATCCTACCCAAGCATTCTTAGAGAAAAAAGATGAAGGAAAAGGAGCCAGGGAAAGGGTTAGAAGTGGAAAAAAGGGCTCCAGAGAAACAAACTGTGGTAGAGTAGAAAGAAACTGTTGATTTTACTTGGAGAGAGTTAAGTGAAATTAGTTTATAGAAAATCCAAAATAGTATCTCCTTGGATTTCTAAATACACTTGAGTAACCACATTTCACAGTACCCATCACAGCACTACAGTCTGTAGAAAGAGAAAGAAAAAGAAGTATTCCTATTCATAACAAGTCATCACCCAACTGATATAAACACTAATAAGAAATAGCACTACTTGGAAGGCAGAGATGGGAGGATCACTTGAAGCCCAGGAGGTCAAGGCTGCAGTGAGCCAGGATTCACCACTGCACTCCAGCCTAAGTGACAGAGCAGGACCCTGTCTTAAAAAAACAAAAACAAAATAGCAATAATGACATATTCAAGCAATCTCCAGAACTTCCCAGAGCTGCAAAGTGTATAAAATGGCAGGAATATATTCTCAACAGACAGATACCTTCGGCAGCATGACCTAAACGCTCTCTTGTGTGCTTCCCTGCTAACACTGTTGACTGACAAGGGCCTTGCCGCCGGGGAGGGAGTGGACATGGGGGAAGTGGGGCCCTAGTTTGTTCTGACACTTCAATGGCACTTCCAAGTTGCAACATTTTCAAACATTTCTTCTTTGTAGTAGCGTTTTGGATGATCTTAGCAAGACTTTCTGAGTAAACTCTCCTTATAACAAGTTGATCGCCTGATTTTATGAGAGCTTTCTTCTATGAATAGTTGTGCTTGTGAATGGCCATCATGAATAAAATACCACTTCCCACTCCCAAAGCTAGATACACAGGCTCATTCATGAAAGTTGTTTTCTATACTTTATGCTTTAAAAAATTCTATCCTTATATCATATTTTTCAGGATTCTTCTATAAAGGTGAAGGAGGGGTATGTCTAAGGCAGCATTAGAAATTCTGAGTGGAAAAAAAATTTACTAAAACTTGTTATGTTACGATGAAATGCATAATGGACCATTTGGGTTTTAAAAGATAGACCCTAGAGTATGTGTATGTTCTAAAAGGAGAAACCAGAGCAAAGGAAGGGCTGAACGAATATCTCTGCATCAAGATATAAGAGAAATGTTTTCTGTGCTTATAATCAGAATGGTGGTTAAACAAAAGATTTAGAGACCAGAGTCCATTCAGAAGATGTAAAGAAGTCAGAGGGGAGAGAAAGCGAGTATGAAACGTACAACATGGAGACAGAAAAGAAAGGTGGCTGCCGAGAATTCCAGGTGCTGGGTATGGCTGAACCATTTTAAACAATCGTGATATCCAGAATTAGAAAAAAAATTCTAAAATTCATTTGGAACCAAAAAAGAGCCCAAATAGCCAATGCAATCCTAAGCAGAAGGAACCAAGCTGGAGGTATCATACTACCTGACTTCAAGGTATACTACAAGGCTACAGTAACTAAAACATCATGGCATTGGTTAAAGGAAAAAAAACAAATGCATAGACCAATGGAACATGTTAGGGAAATCAGAAATCAAGCCACACACTGACAACCATATGATCTTCAACACAGCTGACAATTACAAACATGGGTAAAGGACTCCCTATTCAATAAATTGTGCTAGGAGGGTTGGCTAGCCATATAGAGAAGATCCAAACTGGATCCCTACTTTCACCATATACAAAACTCAACTCAAGATAGATTAAAGACTTAAATGTAAAACCTAAAACTATAAAAACTCTAGTAGAAAACCTAAGAAATACTATTCCGGACATCAGCCCTAGCAAAGACTTTATGATGAAGACCTCAAAAGCAATTGCAACCAAAACCAAAAATTAACAGATGGGACCTAATTAAAGAGCTTTTGCACAGCAAAAGAAATTACCAACAAAGCCATCAGGCAACCTACAGAATGGGGAAAAATATTTGCAAACTATGCATCCTATAAAGGTCTAATATCTAGAATCTATAATTAATTTAAATCAACAAGCAAAAAACAAGCAACCCCACTAAAAATATGGGCAAAGGATATGGACAGACACTTCCCAAAAGAAGCCATTCATTCAGCAAACAAGCATATAGAAAATGCTCACTATCGCTAATCATTAGGGAAATGCAAATCAAAACCACAATAAGCTACTATCTCACACCAGTTTGAATGGCAAGTATTAAAAAATCAAAAAATAACAGATGCTAACAAGGTTGGGGAGAAAAGGAAATGCCTATACACTGCTGGTAGGGCTGGACATTAGCTCAGTCACTATGGAAAGTACGTTGAGTACTATCGAAAACAATTTGGAAAGTTCTCAAAGAACTTAAAATAGAAGCACCATTTGACCCAGGAATCCCATTACTGGGTATATACTTAAAGGAATATAACTCATTCTACTATAAAGACACGTGCATGCATATGTTTATTGCAGCACTATTCACAATAGCAAAGACATAGAATCAACCTAGATTTCCATCAATGGTGGCCTGGGTAAAGAAAATCTGGTAAATATATACCATGGAATACTATGTGGCCATAAAGAATGAAATACATCCTTTGCAGCAACATAGATGGAGATGGAGACTATTATCCTAAGCGAATTAACACAGGAACAGAAAACCAACTACTGTAAGCTCTTACTTATAAGTGAGAGCTAAACACTGAGTGCACATGGACACAAAAAAGGCGGACAACAGACACTGGGACCTACTTAAGGGAAGAGGGGAAGAAGAGAGCGAGGACTTGAAAAACTACCTGTCAGGTATTATGCTGATTACCTGGGTGACAAAATTATCTGTACGCTGAACCTGTGCAACACACAATTTGCCCATGTAACAAGCATGCACAGGTACCCCTTGAACCTAAAATAAAAGTTGGAAAGAAGAGGAAAAGAAGGAATGGTAATATCTTCTATTACACTTCAAATCATTATGGGGAACCATACCGCAACCTCTCTCCCGTGCCCCAAACCCTCAGTGGATCAGCAGTACTTGAAGGTAGAAGGGAGAGAAAGAGGGGTAGGAGGTGAAAGGAATTACAAGAAAAAGCAGGCTACATTTCATGTTTGCAACTGCTTTCCTCAGAGTAGTGATCAAAGATTCACTGGACACAGAAAATTCTAGCTAGAAATGACTAAGAAAAATAACATAAGCACCTCCACTTCCAAAAATCTTCAGAGGCATGGATGGTAATATGAGTGCAATATGGAGATTGAGACTTCATGTCAGCTTAAAAATATATATTAAGGACAAGCCACAGCCTGGGAGAAAATATTTGCAAAAAACGTATCTGATAAAGAATGGTTACCCAAATATACAAAGAAATCTTCAAACTCAGTATTAAGAAAATAACTGTATTAAAAATGAACAGATACCTCACCGAAGAAGACACACGGATGGAAAATAAGCTATGAAAGATGCTCAAAGTCATATGTTATTAGGAAATGTAATTAAAACAATAAGATGCCAATGTATACCTATTACAATGGCCAAAATCCAAAACACTGAGAAGACCAAACGCTGGCAACGATGTGAAGCAAAAGGAACTCTATTTCATTGCTGGTAGAAAGGCAAAATGACACAAACACTTTGGAGAGAGTCTGTCAGTGATTTGTTTTTTGTTTGTTCACAAAACTAAATATTCTCATACCACATGATCCAGCCATCACATCACTTGGTATTTACCCAAAGGAGCTGAAAACTTATGCCCACACAGAAACCTGCACACAGATGTTTATGGTGGTTTATTCATAATTGCCAAAACTTGGAAATGAATGAGGTGTCCTTCAGTAGGTGAATGGATAAATAAATGATGGTACATCCAGATAGTGAGATATTATTCCATGTTAAAAAGAAATGAGCTATTCAAGTCACATGGAGGAACTTTAAATGCATATTACTAAGTGAAAGAAGCCAATCTGGAAAGGCTACATGCTGTTCTAAACTATGTAACATTCTGGACAAGGCAAAACTGTGGAGACAGTAAAAAGATCAGTGGTTGCCAGGAGTTGGTGGGAGAAAGGGATGAATAGGTAGAGCACAGAGGAATGTCTGAGCAATGAAAATACTCTGTATGATGCTGCAATGGTGAATACCTGTCATTATACATTTGTCCAAACCCATAGAATGTGAAACACCAAGAGAGAACCCTGACGTAAACTATGGACTTTGGGTGATGGTGATGTGTCAATGTAGGTTCACCGATTGTAAGAAACGTACTACTCACATGCTGGATGTTGACAGTGGGGGACGTAGTGCCTGTGTCAGGGCAATATATATAGGAACTCCCTATACTTTCTTCTTAGTTTTGCTGTGAACCTAAAACTACCCTAAGAAATACATATATATACGTACATGCACTGTACTTAAGAAGTGTAGGACACAGGATGTCTCAGATGGCTGACTGCGGGCTAAGGTACCAACATTCACGCAGAGTAGGGACAAACGACTCGCCAGTGGTCAAAAGTTCCCAAGCACTTAGAGTTTACCCAGGTAGCAATGTGGAGGGCTCCTTTACTTCCAGGTGTACTTTTCTTCCCTCTTTTGGTTGGGCTGAACATGTGACCAGTTCTGGGCAATGAAATGTAAATGGAAACAGCCTATGTCCTTGTCAGAGCTTTAAATTAGCAGTGCCTGAATCTCCAGGCTCCTCTGTCTCTTCTGTGACCACAGTACAGGCACATATTGGAATGGAGATGTTAAAAGGTCAAAACAGTCTGGATGTCAGGCTGGAGACCTGGAAGGCAACTGTTGTGGCTATTCGGCAGAACCTACAGCTTTGCATGAAGAAGAAATAAAAACTTCTGCAGAACTCAGCCCCTGCCAGAGCCCAGCCTAACTCAACCTGACTGCAACCCCAAACTACAGTTTTCAGTTCAAATTCACTGAAGCTTGACTGGTGCAGCTAGGCAGAGCTCTCTAACCCAGCAGGAAACCCAGGAACAGTAGAACGCCCAACATGTTGTGGAGAAAACCATCATAATTTTTAGGTGAATTCAGTTTTTAGGTTTTTCTCCAATCTAAGCAACACTCGGTCAGGGTTACAGTGTCCATTGTGCTTTTTCCAGTTTCCTGGAGAATGTGTTTTTAGGGGAGTGCAGAGATGGTTGCTATCCATCATTTTGGAAAGTCATGAGATTTACAGAGGTAGATGCCTAAACAAAGGACAAGCGTATTAACAAATCGAGCTGTCCAAAAGTCAGGGCTAATGTTAACCAAGATGAGCATTACTGCGATTCCATCAAGATGTCCTGTTATTTATTTAACTTTTCCATTTTCATTTTTTATTTGGGTAAGATAATTGCTTATGATAAGCCTCGGGTGTGGAGATCCGGTGCATACAGAGCGGCGAGGCTAGCTTCAGTCTGCAGTCTCTGGCTGCGCTGGGGAAGCAAATCGATGTATTAACATATTGAAATGATCTCAATTAATGTCCTTTAGTATTTTTCTTTAAAAAAAGGAGGACCTCTCCAAAGTGAATGGCCTACTCCTTACCAACAGGGAAAAGAAGGCCTCTTCGGAGGATAATGTGTTTACCTGCCTGAGGAAAGAGGCTCTCTTCTGAGTCGATTTTGTAAGAAACAAAAATACATACAGTGTTTCTTCCCCCTGCGTCTGACACTGCAATGTTACCCATGGATCTCACTTCATAATATCTATGCCTGTGCCTCCTATTGCTTCTTGCCAAGACTGTAAATTGGGCAACACTAGGGCTTTGGTGCCATAGATCCTAAAATAGAACTTCAGTAAATGAGAGCTGTTTATTTAAATGATGACTTCAGCACACAATTGATTATTTCAGTGGAAAAGTAGCCATGACATTCAGGCTCTCTCATGCTTGCTGTGCACCCTTCTGCCTCTTATCCCCCGATGCCCTCTCCCCACTGCCTGAGTACTACAGAAGTATTAAGTGAAGCAAACTTGAGTGTGGTGCTTGCTTCTGCGAAACTAGTCATGGTTTGGGGTCTATTTCAGTATTTTCCAGATAGCAATAAAAACAGCCGCTGATGTTGGGTGGTGCTGAAGATGAGCCCCAGAAATAGTATTGCTATCCTCTTTCCTATAGGTGAGAAAACTGAAGTTTGCAGAGCAACTGGCCCAAGGTCACACTTCTGTTGAAGCTGCTGAAACCAACAAAGCAGATGGAGAGGGGATGCTGCTAGATGCATTGTTCCTTCCTTAACGTGCCCTGCCTACCAAAAAGAAAGAAAAGAAAACTTCCTGCCTCCTTCTTGTCCTACTTCGATGAATTAAAAGGTAGAAGAGAACATTTTTCTTTGGTACTCCTTTATACTGCTTCTGATAATGATTGACCTTAGCAAGGACATGACCCAAAAGAGAAAACAAAGAAGTAAACATCATCAAAAGGATTTTGACCCTTCAATCCTCTTCATCTAAAACAACCAATAATTTACAGTCCAGCTAAAACCCCTGCTCCTCCAAAAGGCTTCCTTGGTTAGTCTATCTGGAGGGATTTCTCTCTCCACTGAGGGCCTTCCTTCACCACCTGAGACTCTTTTGGCCCTGGTGATCTACTGCTTGAGGGGTCTCTTGCTTCTGCACCCCAGAGGCCATGCCCCCGTCAGTTTTGGATTCACCATACCACACGCATAAAAATGAAGTAAAGAGGGATGATCAAAAACTCTAAGGAGAAACGTTCTATCTCCTGAGCCCAGGGGCTTTGCAGGACTCCAGCTGTGGGAAATGGAGCCATCGGAAGCATGAATTCAGCCTTCCTGAATTCATGGTAGGAGCTGGATCCGACACTACAGAGCAAGCAAGACAGATCCAGGCTCAGGGGATCTCACAGTTCAGGAGAGTTTCCCTCCCATAAACAGAATTACACTGATTTGCTCTAACAGTATTTTATTTCAAGTTAATTTTAACTTAATTCTCATGTGGGTTTGTGTTTTTAAAAGTTATGAAATATATTATTGAATACCATAAAGTATATAAAGCATATATGTACAGTTCCAAGAATTATAATAAAATGATTTCCCATGAGCCCACCATCTAGATTAAGTCATACAATATTACTAATACCTGTGTGTCCCTCCTCATCCCAATCCTACTTGTTACTCTATTATCCATGCTTTACATTAAACTTTTCTTTTTCTTTCTTTTTTTTTTTTTTTTTTTGAGACAGAATCTCACTCTGTCGCCCAAGCTGGAGTGCGGTGGCACGATCTCGGATCACTACAACCTCTGCCTCCTAGGTTCAGGCAATTCTCCTGCCTCAGCCTCCCGAGTAGCTAGGACTACAGGCATGCACCACCACACTGGGCTAATTTTTGAAGAGACAGGGTTTCACCATGTTGGCCGGGGTAGTCTCGATTTCTTGACCTCGTGATCCACCCGCCTCCACCTCCCAAAGTGCTGGGATTACAGGCGTGAGCCACTGCGCCAGCCCTGCTTTTCTTTATAGCTTTACTGAATACATATGTATCACCACAAAATATATTGTGTGGGTTTGCCTATTTTTTCTACTTTTCTATAAATGAGAAATACATCTATATACTCTTCTATAAATGACATGTCTTCTAAGTTGCTTTCTAAAATTTCTTTGCCCAACACAGTATCTGTCAGATTCAACCACGTTGAAAGTAGCTATAATCACTTTTACTGCTATTTAACTTTGTATGATGTAAATACACCACAATATTTTTATGCATTCTATTTCATTGCAAATTTAACTGCAAAAACTGTAGTTACTTTTGTATCAACCTTATACTTCTAGTGGATATGAGGGCTAATTCTACCTTTTTGGCACTTACTATACTATACAACGATACTTCTATGAGAATCCTTGTACACATGTCTTGGTGCATATATACTAGCATTTCTCTAGAGTGCTGTCTTAGTCTGCGTTGTGATAAAGGAATACCTGAGGCTGAGTAACTTGTAAAGAAATAAGGTTTGTTTGGCTCACAGTCGTGTCAGCAGTACAAGAAGCGCGGCAGCAGCATCTGCGTCTGGTGAGAGCCTTAGACCGTTTCCACTGATAGTGGACAGTAAAGGGGAGCAGGTACCACATGGCAAGAGAAAGGACAGAAGGAAAAGGTGGGAGCAGGTGCTGGGCTCCTTTCAACAACTCCATCTGTGGGAACTAACAGAGCAAGATTTCACTCACAACCAAGAGGACAACCATTCATGAGGAGTCCATTCTCATGACCCAGATACCTCTCCTCAGGCCCACCTCCAACACTAGTGATCAAATTTCAGTGTGAGATTTGGAAGGGACAAATATCCAAACGACATCAAGTTCATATTATAGAAGTGGTTCTTTCTGTTATTGAGACAGAACATCTTCAGCTTTGCTAGATAATGTCAAATGATTTTCCAAAGCAGGGGCAGAATCTGAGACTCTCCCTAGCATTGTGTAAGAGCTTCTTTTATTCCACATTCTCACCAGCATTGGTACTGCCTGTGGCAGACATTTCTAGGTAGGAGCATTTAGATACGTTAAATATAATGAGGAAAAAAAATCTAGTTCCAGGAAACTAAATCTGTAAGGCTTCAAAGTCAGACCCACATGTAAAAATATATCTGGATATGCTATTTTATTTATTAAAAGAGTATGGCTGAGGTTAGCATCAACAGTTATAAATCATGCTGATAGCAGGTACTTTTTTTTTTTTTTTTTTTTTTTTTGGAGACAGAGTCTTGCTCTGTCACCAGTCTGAAGTACAGTGGCATGATCTCAGCTCATGGCAATCTCTGCCTCCTGGGTTCAAGCGATTCCCCTGCCTCAGCCACCTGAGTAGCTGGGACTACGGGCGCTTATCACCATGCTCAGCTAATTCTTTTGTGTGTTTTAGTAGAGATGGGGTTTCACCATGTTGGCCAGGTTGGTCTCCATCTCCTGACCTCGTGATCGGCCTGCCTTGGCCTCCCAGAGTGCTGGGATTTCAGGCATGAGCTGCTGTGCCTGGCCAGCAGGTACCTTTAATATGATTAAAAATGGTACTTCACCCCTCTGGTCTTCCTCCCAAACCCTATAACCCCAGTCTAACAATAATAATTTTTAAAAAATAGTCCAAATTCTAATGGAGGAACATACAATATACTTGAGCATCACTTCTCAAAACCAGGAAAGTCTGCAAACCTATCACAGTGGAGAGGAACCAAAGGATAAGAACATGTAATGGAGTGACCTAGATGGGATCCTGGGCAGTAACAGAACATTAGCTAGAGCCACCTGTGCATGCCAAGGCCATGGCAAAGGTCTAAATAATTGATCCAATGGAAACTGAAATAAATGATGGACCTTAGTTAATAACAATGTATCGATATTTATTCATTAATTGTAACAAATGTACCATACTGAGACAAAATGTTAATAATAGGAGAAATGGTATGCAGGGATAGTAGAGGGAGGACATGGGAACTCTATACTGTCTGTTCAATATTCCTATAAGTCTAAAACTGTTCTCAAAATTAGATCTATTCATATATTTTTTTAAATAATACACCTTCAGCTGGGCACACTACCAAAATCCTAACATATAAAATTCTAGATTTATACACTTAAGTTAGGATAAACTTTTGTGTTGCACAAAGACTCGTTAGCTTTACGTATAACATGTAATAACATACGCTGGGTACACATGTATCTACAGATACATTGGGTCTCTATGCAATAAGAAGCCTTTTTCAAGCTTTCCCTCCTCTTATGGATCGATTACTTATCCATTTATCCATGGACATGGAATGCCCATATGCATCTAGCCAAGTGAATCAGTGATGCCTCCATCCTCACTCTGCCTGCTGACAGTAGAATGTTCTTCTGGCAGTGAGAATGGAGTCCACTGAGTGATCAGCTTTGTGACTATGGAAAGGAAATCCCATGAGGTAGAGGTAATGTCTGCTTCCCTCATCACCATACACTTAATTCACAGCACAGTGCCTGACACAGAGTAAGTGCTCAACAAACTTTTTGTGGAATAAATCAATTACTACCCAAAGCACAGTGCATTTCACATATTGCTCTTTAGTTCATGTGTTCATTCCAGAAAGGAACATTCAACCCATTTCTGGGCTTCAGTCCATGTGAGAGTGGGAGGAGCATCTCTCTTCTCATTAGAACTGTTGTCACCCCAGCCCAATAACAAGAAGCTAGAGCCCCGGGCCTGATTAGAGGGAAGACATTTACAATGCTCCTGAATAAAAGAAGGATTCACTGGGATTTGGCTCACAGCTACAGGGATCCCATGGAAGAAGCCCCCACCAAAGAGCTGTCCAGGAACACACACAGAGGAGTGAGACTAAGTGTGCTCAGTGTGATAAAAGTTGGGAGGTGGGGGGAGCTGTGTTGGTTGCAGAGAAAGAGCAGAATGTGGGAGAACTTAGAAGCAGATCTCTTCTTCACAGAGTCCACACAATATAAGATACTTATATGGGTTGAATTGTGTCCTTCCAAAAGGAATGTTGAAGTCCTAACCCCACTTACCTCAGAATGCGACCTTATTAGGAGACAGGGTATTTGCAGAGGTAATCAAGCTAAAATGAAGTCATGAAGGTGGACCTTAATCCAATATGACTGGCGTACTTACAGAAAGGGGAAATCTGGACACAGAGACAGGCAGTTACAAAGAAAAGATGCTGTGAAGAAGACTCTCATCTGCAAGCCAAGGAGAGAGACTTGAAACAGATTCTTTTGTTTTTGTTTTTTTGAGAAGGAGTTTTACTCTTGTCCACCAGACTGGAGTGCAATGGCATGATCTTGGCTTACTGCAACCTCTGCCTCTGAGGTTCAAGCGACTCTCCTGCCTCAGCCTCCCAAGTAGCTGGGATTACAGGCACCCACCGTCACACCTGGCTAATTTTTTTGTAATTTTAGTAGAGACGGGTTTTACCATGTTGGCCAGGCTTGTCTCAAACTCCTGACCTCAGGTGATCTTGCCTCGGCCTCCTGAAGTTCTGGGATTACAGGCATAAGCCACTGCGCCCAGCCAAAACAGATTCTCTCTTACAGCCCTGAAAGAACGAACACTATAGACACCTTGACCTTGAACTTCCAGCCTCCAGAACTGTGAAGGAAGAGATTTCTGTTGTTTAAGCCACTCAATCTGTGTCTGTGGTGCTTTGCCACACAGCCCTCAAACACTCAGATACCAAGTGTGATGCTAATGAACTGGCCACATTCCTCTAACTTTGCTCCACTTTGCTCCACTGCTCTTCCAATGTTCTCTTTGGAGACAGAAAGCCTAGGTCAAGAAGGAGTGAGAGAAGTCTGTAATAGCTATTCTATGGTATTAAACATTACTGTAGAATCTATATACATTGTTAAGGTAGTATAATTTCTTATCTTCCAAATGGAGAAGACCTTCAAAGTTGCATAGTGAAAGGGGCTGCATAAGCTTTCTGAGAGCCACAGTCCAGAAGTGGCAGGTCAGAAGGCTGGCACCAGAGGAGACAAGGGTCACCAAGAGATTCAAGTGGAGCCTAAGCTCAAAGGCTCCTCAGAACCCAGGACAAAGTGTGTTGTGGAAAATGTGGTGAGCAAGTATAACCTATATACAGCTCCATGGGAGGGAGGTAAGCCAAGGTGCCAAGAGGGAACACACAGAGGGGCACAGAAAGCGGACTGGACCCCAGACCTTGAGCAAACAGCCACAGCATGCCCTGAGCTGGCAACAGCAACAGAGACACATTTGATAGGCTCTAGGGTTTCATTTTTTCTTAGCCATTGTATCTTTAAATTCCTTTATATAAAAAGTTTATGAAGAGTCACCCCTAGTAATCTGTGGAATAACATTACTGCTAGTGCTGTTATCATGAGTCAAATGTCTCCTGGAGGCTGTCCTTACCCCAACCTTGACCTCACTCTGCCATCCTGGGTCACAAGTACCACCCTGCCCCCACCCCCCCGCCTCCTGCAGTTGAAGGATTTTCTCTCCTTCACTTTCTGTGGACTTCCCTTCTCGTCTTTCTCAGGTCAGTCCTTCCAGCCTTCCAATTTAACCTTATGTAACATGCTTTCACTCTGTTTCTTTCCATTTCTTTCTTCTTCTCCTTCTCTTCCTCCCCTCCTCCTCTGCTTCCCATCTTTTCTGCCTTTTTCTTTCCCCACCTTGTCCTTCTTTTTGAGTGTGTGCACATTGATGTGTTTTGTTGGATATGCTGCAGATGATGAACTAGTGTCTGCCAGATAATAACGCACTGAGATGGGTTACTTAGCCCTTCATTAATCATTCTAGTGCTGCTGGAAATTTTAGCAGCTAAGTTAGATCTTTTGTAAAATGTGTCCTTGGAGTTTCCTGTCACGGCCATCCCTAAGCCAAGTCTACACTCTATGTCTGCAAGAAGCAAAAAAAAAAAAAAAACAAAACAAAAAAAAACAAACAAACAGGAAGAGGAAAAAAGATTGGAACTCTGAAGTAACTTACACATAACAATCTCAAAAAATTCTAGCTGAATAAAGTGGACTCAGGATAGAGCATTTCTTTATTAGGAGGATTGTTCTGAGCTGGGATGGTTTCCTGTGGAAGAGAAAAGGGATGATCTCTTCTGCTATAATTTTTGAATTGAATAAACCTTTGTTTATCCTGGATGCTTTAAATTTGGCATGGGTGATGGCTTAAAGCAGGAAGTTGGACTTTAATCTTCTAAGGATCCTCCTAACCCTAAGTATCAGCCATCACCTCAATCTGAATACTTCCTCCCTGTTCTAATCCCAACCTAAGCTGGAAATCTGGAAGCCATGGGTGAGTTCTCCCTCCCAAAAAGCCTCAAAACAGTTCATTAGCAGATCCTGACCTGTCTTCTGTCTTCTTGTGTTTTAAATTCTTCCTCCACCTCTCCTGTTGCTGCTACCTTTGTTTTTTGGCTGGGTCACTAAAAGGACTCCATGCTGCTGGCCTCTAATCCATCTTTGCTGCTTCCTCAGTGATGCCATCACACCTTTCCTTGCTCACCTGCTTCTGCAGCTCATTGCTGCCCTCACAGCCAAGCCCAACCCAACTTTTCAACAAGATTCAGTGTCATTCATGAGCATCTCTAGGCTCATCTATAGCCACTTCCCAGCTCCCCTGGCTATACCCGTGTGAATGACTTGCAGTTTTGGAGGGGCCATTCTCTCTTTCCTCTTTGGCTTTTTGTTTGCTGTCCCTTTCTCTTGAAGGTCATACAAATCTTCATCACCCAGCTATTGCCCCAGGTCACCTGTCCCTGCTCTGCATTCTCCCTAACAGAGAGTTTTAGCAAAGCTCCTATCCCACTGTAGCATAAGGGCTGGTTTGTGTGGCCCTCTCCTCTCCTGACATTTGGGGGACCCAAACTATATCTTTCTGCTGAATTACCTGTGGGATTTAACAGCCTGCTCGTGCTGACACATAATCATCTATTATCTAGTAAATAGCATTCAAAATAATAGCTATTCTATGGTATTAAACATTACTATAGAATCTATACACATTGTTAAAATAGTATAATTTCTTTTTTTTTTAATTTATTTTATTGCATTTTAGGTTTTGGGGTGCATGTGAAGAACATGCAAGATTGTTGCATAGGTACACACGTGGCAGTGTGATTTGCTGCCTTCCTCCCCATCACCTATATCTGGCATTTCTCCCCATGCTATCTCTCCCCAACTCCCCACCCCCCACTGACCCTCCCCTATTTCCCCCCAACAGATCCAAGTGTGTAATGCTCCCCTCCCTGTGTCCATGTGTTCTCATTGTTCAACACCCGCCTGTGAGTGAGAACGTGTGGTGTTTGATCTTCTGCTCTTCTGTCAGTTTGCTGAGAATGATGCTTTCCAGGTTTATCCGTGTCCCTACAAAGGACACAAACTCATCGTTTTTGATGGCTGCATAATATTCCATGGCGTATATGTGCCACATTTCCCCTGTCCAGTCTATAATTTCTTAACTATGTCATGAATGCTTGCCCTGTTGCTCTGAAGACATTAAGAAACTCTTAAGACTGAGACAATAAATGACTCTTAAGTTATACAGCACGCCTAGTTTTTTTTATGTTTTACCTCTCATCTTCTCTGCAGCTCATGCTGCCTCACACGGGAAGAATGAAAAGGACTCAGAGTCAAAAATTTAGAGACAGCAGCATATGACTGAGAGAGAAATGACAGAACCAAAGCTGGGGATAGGAGTTTCTACCTTTGGGGATGCTACCTGTGTTGTACCACTCACTGCAATAGCCCATCTCATCCTTCTGAAGATGGGGCACTGGCTCTGTCCTTGTTCTCCCCCAGCGGGAGGGAGGCTCTGCTGACTGTAGGACATGTGTGCCTAACAAGATCAATGAAAAGTAACTGAAGTCTATGGCCATACCACCCTGAAAGTGCCTAATCTTGTCTGATCTCGGAAGCTAAGCAGGGTCGGGCCTGGTTAGTACTTGGATGGGAGACCACCTGGGAATACTGGGCGCTGTAGGCTTTTTAATTAACAAATAAATAAATAAATAAAAGTAACTGGAATGGACATAGCAAATAATTTTTCCGTAACCTGCTGACTTGGATTAATCCAAGCTTCCTGGAACACTGTGGTAAGATTTAGGGGCTGGCTCAGCAGACAACATACCAAATTAGTCAGCAATGCCTCCCATAGGATTGCGAAGGAGCTGCTGTGCTGCAGAGTCACTGTCCTCAAGTGGAGACTTTTATAAGTGGATCAGTTATTCCTCCTGATCTTTTGACATTCTCAACGGACATGTATTACATTGCTTCTCCCTGTCCACAGAGGGAGGCAAACAAGTTGGACAGGAAGAAGACAAAACCCCAAAGTTGAGGGCGAAGGGAGCAATCTCAAGAACACAACTTACTCTAGTCTCGAGAACGCCTCCCTGAAGCTTTGACCTCAAAACTTGAGATCCCCTGCTCACCTGGAAAACTTTTGCTTAGCCTGCAGACACGTTCAAAGGCAACGTTTTCAGCAAAGTTTTGTCCAGGCCCTTCCTTTCATGTTGCCTGTTCATGGAGCACTGGCCCATGTTGCTCACACACAGCTTGTGCAATGGGTCCCATACCATGCCTAGTCTCCACACAGTTGTCTCTTCCAATAGACATAGCACTCCTTGAACATGTGCCCTGTGTTTCATTTGACTCTGTGTTCTCAAAGATTCACCCAGGTCTTTCGATGGACTGTGGTTATAAATTGTAAGCTTTCTCAAAGGATAGTCTCAGGCATTGCCAATTATTTTTTATATCAGTGAGCATTATGGATACAGGAATACCTCTTTTATTGCACTTCACATTATTATTGCAGACACCATGGGAGTGTTAGTTTTAACAAATTGAAGGTCTATGGCAATCCTGCATTGGGCAAGGGTATTGGTGTCATTTTTCCAAAAGCACATGCTCCTTTTGTGTCTCCGTGTCTCATCCTGGCAATTCTCACAATATGTCAAACACGTCTGTTATTATTACATCTGTTATGGTGATCTGTGATTGATGATCTTTGATATTACTATTGTAATTGTTTTGGGGCTTCACAAACTGCACCCAAATTAGACAACAAACTTAATCTCTAAATGTTGTGTGCTTTCTGACTGCCTCACCAACCAGCCATTCCTTGTCTCTCTTCTTCTTCAGCCTCCCTATTCCCTGAGACACCATAATATCGAAATTAAGCCAATTAATAAGTCTACAATGCCCTCTAAGTGTTCAAGTAAAAGGAAGAGTTTCCTGTCTCTCACTTTAAATCAAAAACTAGAGATGAATGATTATGTTTAGTGAGGAAGGTATGTCCAAAGCCAGGATAGGCTGAAAGCTAGGTCTCTTGCACCAAACTGTTAGCCAAGTTACGAATGGAAAAAAAAAAAATCTCTTGAGGGAAATTAAAAGTGCTATTCCAGTGAACACATGAATGATAGGAAAGCAAAATAGCCCTATTGCTGATATGAAGAAAAGTTGAGTAGTCCAGAGAGCAGGTCAGACAACCACAACATTCTGTAAAGCCAAAGCGTAGTCCAGAGCAAGGCCATAACTCTCTTCAATTCGATGAAGGCCGAGAGAGGTGAGGAAGCTGCAGAAGGAAAACTGGAAGCTAGCAGAGGTTGGTTCATGAGATTTAAGGAAAGAAGCCATTTCCGCAACATAAAAGTGCAAGGTGAAGCAGCAGGTGCTGATGGAGAAGCTGCAGCAGGTAATCCAGAATGTCTAGCTAAGGTTATTAATGAAGGTGGCTACTCTAAACAAGGTTCTCAATGTATATAACATAGCCTTCTATTGAAAGAAGATGCCATTTAGGACTTTCATGGCTGGAGATAAATGCCTGGCTTCAAAAAACAGGCTGACTCTCGTTAGGAACTAATGCACCTAATAACTTTAAGTGAAGGCCAAAGTTCACAAATCCTGGAGTCCTTAAGAATTATGTTACCTCTACTCTGCCTGTGCTCTACGGATGTGAAAACAAAGCCTCTATGACAGCACATCTGTTTATAGCATGGTTTATTGAATATTTTAAACCCACTGTTGACACCTATTGCTCAGAAAAAGAGGTGATTCATTTCAAAAGGTTACCGCTTATTGACAATGCACCTGGTCACTCAGGAGCTCTGATGCAGATACACAGGAGATTTATGTTTTTGTGCCTGCTACCACACCGTCCATTCTGTAGATGATAGACCAAGGAGTAAAGTCAACTTTCAAGGCTTATTATTTATGAAATACATTTCACAGATTAAGAGCTGCCATAGACAGTGATTCCTGTAATGGATCTGGGCAAAGTAAAGAGAAAACTTTCTGGAAAGGATTCACTGTTTTAGATGTCATTTGGAACATTTGTGATTCATGATGGAAGGTCAGAATAGCAACATTAACAGGAGTCTAAATGAAGTTGATTCCAAACCCCACTGACGACCTTGAGAGTTCAATATTGTAGTGGAGGAAGGAACTGCAGATGTGGTGGAAATAGCGAAAGAACTAGAATTAGAGGTGGAGTTTGAAGCTGTAACTGAATTGCTGCAAAATCTTATGATAAAACTTAAATGGATGAGGAGTTGCTTCCTATGGATGAGCAAAGAAAGTGGTTTCTTGAGATGGCATCTACTCCTGGTTGGATGAACCTAGAAACCATCATTCTCAGCAAACTGACACAAGAACGGAAAGCCAAACACTGCATGTTCTCACTCATGAGTGGGTGTTGAACAGTGAGAAGACATGGACACAGGGAGGGGAACATCACACACAGGGGCCTATGGGGGGGGGGGGGGGGTGAGGGGAGGGATAGCAGGGAGTCGGGGATTAAGGTGGGCTAACATTAGGAGAAATACCTAATGTAGATGATGGAGGGATGGATGCAGCAAATCACCATGGCACGTGTATACCCTATGTAACAAACCTGTACATTCTGCACATGTACCCCAGAACTTAAAATACAATTTTTAAAAAAAGATGCTAGGAATGTTGTTAAAATGACAACAAAGAATATACAATATTCCATAAAATGAATTGATAAAGCAGTCCAGAGAGGATGAATTCCAATTTTGACAGAATTTCTACTGTGGGTAAAATTCTACCTAACAGTATTGCATGCTACAGAGAAATTTTTTGTGAAAGTAAGAGTCCACTGATGTGGAAAACTTCATTGTCTTCTTTTTAAAAATTGCAACAACCAGGCATGGTGGCTCATGCCTATAATCCCAGCACTTTGGGAGGCTGAGGCAGGTAGATTGTTTGAGCTCAGGAGTTGAAGATCTGCTTCAGGAACATGGCAAAACCTCATCTCTGCCAATTTTTTAAAAATTAGCCAGACATGGTGATATGCACCTGTGATCCCAGCTACTCAGGAAGCTGAGGTGGGAAGACCACTTGAGCCCGGGAGGTGGAGGTTGCAGTGAGCCAGGAACATGCCACTGCACTCCAGCCTGGGCAACAGAGTGAGACCCTGTTTCTAAAAAACTTTTTAAAAGTTAGCCAAGAATGGTAGTACATGCCTGTAGTCCTTGCTATTTGGGAGGCTGAGGTAGGAGGCTGAAAGAAAAGCATTACTTGAGCTCAGGAATTTGAAGTTACAGCGTTCTATGATTGCACCACTGCACACCAGCTGGGATGACAAAGCAAGACCCCATCTCACAAAAAAAGGAAAGAAATTGCCACAGCCACCCCATCCTTCAGCAACCAACACCCTGATCAGTCAGAAGCCATTAACATCGAGTCAGGACCCTCCAGCAGCAAAAATATTATGACCCACTGAAGGTTCAGATGATGGTAAGCATTTTTTTAGCACTGAATTATTTTTAAATTCAGATATGTACATTTTTAGACAAAATATTATTAAATACTTAATAAACTACAGTTAGTACATATATAACTTTGTATGTACTAGGAAACCAAAAAATATGTGTGACCTGCTTTATTGTGATACTTGTTTTATTGCAATGGCCCAGGACTGAACCTGCAATATCTCTGAGATATGCTTGTATTTTCTTTCTGGGTAAACTGAAACTCAGATCTCTTCATCATTTTGCTCTGATCATTTTAACCAATGGGACTTATTGATCCAATGGATCCAGTCCAGTAGATCCACTCTCCTGCTGTTCCTCACTAGAGACAGCTGGGCATGTTGTGCAAGAACAATTCTTAATTTGTGCTTTACCATGTCTATTATTACTTGCTCTAAATAGCACAACTGCAACTTTCCCCAATGTGCATCTGCCTCCCATCTCACTCTGGGAGGACACCACAGGCAGAATTGAGAGCCCAGTCTGGAGCAGGACCCACAGAAAGAAGATCCCAAAAATCCTATTTACTCTCCAACTGGAACAGCTCATGGAAAAGTAACTGCTGTGCTTTGGGTCAGGCAAATGAGGTGCAGCAACAGCACCAACCACAGAGAGGGATGTTAATTTCCCTAATTGATGGGGAGCTTCTATCATTTCAGAACATGCTTATTTTTCTGCAGTAAAACCAGGCCAATTTATTCCACTGCTTACAATGTCAATGTGCATTTGTGAAGCAGAGGTTTTCTCTGGTTGCTGACTTCTGGTGGGTAGCCCATCTCCAGGAAGCTGGATGGATATCAAGAGTTGAGATAAAAGTTCTAGAGCTGACAGTTTTTCCAAGGAGGGAGCAAAAAGAAACAGGCCTGTCTTCATGCAGGCTGTGTGCTAGAATAGAATGCCTGATGAGTAGTCAGGCTTTCATTGAGCATCTTCAGTCACCCAACATTGCAAAAGAGCCAAGGGCTATGGTCCAGATAGAAGGTCAAACACCCGTAACATTCTCTTAAGCCAAAGCCTGGCATCCTTTTGTCAGTGACCTCAACTTTCAAAGTCACTTTATCTGTAAAATGGGGATGATAATATTTGTCCTGACTCCATCGAAGACTTGTGGTATAGATGAAATAGTCAATACGAGAACACACTGTAAACTACTCTCTATCACAGCAGGCAATTTGCCCACAAACTCACACACACACATTCCCCATGGGCCTAGAATTCTGGGTAACTACCACCAGGCTGTTATGGCTTCTACAGTATTATGGGGAAAGAAGGTCACTTGGGACTCTAGCTCAAACTCCTGGTAAGTGAGGGGGCAAAAGGACCGGTTTTATAAAGGCTTCTGTGTCCAGCAACAAGGCATTGTTCATAACGTATCTCACTGAGTCTTCATAACACACCTGTGACGTGAGTGTTATTATCCCACTTTGGTTTGCAAACAAGTAAGCTGAGGCACAGAGAGTTGGCGCATACACAGATAATATGCCAAGGTTAGGGTTACAGCTAGAGTTCCAGCTCTCAAGTCCAAACCCCTTCCAATTTTGTAAACCAACTGCAGGGTAAATGCTCCCAACAGCAATAACTTAAGCATAGCCTTAGAATGGAATGGCCCTGTATGCAGATTCACCCGAAAGTGTGTTCCAAAGAAGGGAATCAGGAGTGGCCAACCCAGAGATTAACTCCTTGTCTATGAAGACCGTCTGAGCCTCTGCCCATTGCGTGCAACATGGCCATGCAGAGAATTGAGGTCCTCGGTTTTAGATTACATGAAAGTTGCCAGGTGGAGGTCATTAAGGGGAGGGTTTGAAGTGAAAATATTAAATAAACTGCATGCTGTTGGCAAGCAGTTGCAGTTTGTCTGTCCAGTCCACTGACACTGGACTATATATAAGGTGGATACGTTGTACAAACTACCACTAGTGGATTGTAGAAAGGTAGATATCTTGTCTAGCCCACCCCAGACCAATTCTGTACATCAGGCGGTTCTCCCGTCCAGCTCACCCCACTGGACTCTTCCCTGCATGCGAGCCCCTAATAAAATGATGTCTCCTTTGCTAGCTCTGGATCTTTTCTTCGACCTCTTGAACGTGGTGCCTCCCTATTGAGGTTAACAGGGATTTGGCGCAACACCAGCCTCCTAGTTGGGGGACAGTGAAGCAAAGGTGGCATATGTCAGGGGGGAAAGGAGATGGCAGCTAGCTCTCAAATGCTTTCAGTCTCCTCTTACACAACCCTCTGCCATCCAGGCCCAAGGTTTAAACACACACACTCAGATGGCACACCTTTTATTAAAGGAGGATGAGGCTACCCCACTTTTCCTGTCTTACTCTTTGCTCATTAATTTATTCAGTATTTGCTGAAGGCTTACTATTCCCCAGGCGTTGTCCTGGGCACTGGAAACCATGCACCACACACTAAAGACCTCTGTCCTCGTGCAGTTTATACTCATTAGCATTATTTGAAACTGTTTTGCTCATTTACTTATTTGCTGATTGTCCACCCAATGTACAAATTCCGTAACAGAAGGAACATTATCTTTTCCTCCACTGTCACTCCAGTGCCTAGAATAACACTGACCTCCAGAAGGTATTACTTAACATAACCTTCAAAATGGGAGTTGTTATTTTAGGCTTTTCCCTTTAAAGGCATCCTCCACCCGCTTCGGATCATTTACTCCGTTTATGTAGCATAAACTGACTTGAAGGGTGGAAACACTTTTTATCATTTTTCATAACCCTGAACTTGATAGGAATGTCAGGAACTGTCTGCCAGATTCTTTGGCTTCATCTTACAAATGCCTCTAGCAGATGCCTCCTAAAGCACAGATTGGGGGGGAAAGTGTTTATAGTATTTGACAAGTGAAAACACTACTGGCTGCCTTCTCGGCATCCATTTCCCTTCTCTTCCAGGCCAACGGAACCTCAGCTTTGTTCTCAGCCTAAACCCAGGCAGCCAGGAGCCTCTGATCACCCCGCCCCCAGCTCCCGGATTGGTCTAAAGGCAATCCTATTCCACAGTGATTGGTTCAGAAATGAGCATGTGATCTGATCCTAGCCAGTAACATAAGAGGGGGATTCCTCATGCCTAAAAGAGAACCACAGGAAGAGATGGTCTCTCTGGCTTTCCTGGGCATTGTTGTGAGTGGCTGCCTGGAACCCTGGGGATTACCTATTTTATTAAGAGAAAAACTCTAGTGAGGTAAGGGTCAGAGGGAGGTAATCTGCAAAGATACTGCACTGAGCACAAGCCACAGAGGAAATCAGACTGAGGGGCTTCCATGGCCCCAGGCAGGTGTGATGAATGTGTCTCCAGACTTAGATGAGGCGGGTGGCCCACAGTATTATTATGCTTTCTCCTTTCTAGGAATGAAAGCTGTATTACTCTGCTTTTCATTCTTCTCTGGCCACTAGGAAGCCCAACGCCAAACCTACTGCTGTATCACAACTGTGTTAACCTGTGTGGTTGGCAATATTTTCTTTCTCTTTGTCTCAGCCAAGATTTTTCTAGTTTTATTCTATTCCACTCACCGTATTGTATATGGCCACTTCAGATTCTTCCTGAAAAGAGATGTGGTATAATTAAACAAACAGATAACACAGCCATGGGACCAATGTCTAAAGAGGAATTAATAAAATGAACCTCCATATGGGGCCTGCTGACCTAACCTGATCGGCTTTCTTAATGCAAAATGCCCAAATCCCCCTTATACCAAGCCATTAGACAGTTTGCAGTGTCAGTAAGTTGTAGGGTACCTTAGAACTCTACTCAGTGTTGATTTAATATGTCCTCAGTGTGAACATAATTATAGGATTAACTATGATTGGGGAGAATGAGGTGGTAGTGATGCTGAGAGCATGGAAGAGCAGACTGTTACCAGCAGGCTCTGAAATCAAAGTCGCTGTAGCAAACAAAGACTTGATGAATGAAGTGGAACTTCAGAAGTGCCTTTTCTATTCTGAAGAGCTTCTTAAAGACAGTGAATAATACTTATTTTTGACTGCTCAACTCCTAGCACAGTGCCAGGCATATCCTAGATAATAAATTGTTTCATTTTTTTTTTTTTCCTTGAGACGGAGTCTTGCTCTGTCACCCAGGCTGGAGTGCAGTGGCGTGATCTCGGCTCACTGCAACCTCCACCTCCCATGTTCAAGTGATTCTCCTGTCTCAGCCTTCTGAGTAGCTGAGATTACAGGCATGTACCACCATGACCAGCTAATTTTTTAACATGTTTTTGTAGAGATGGGGTTCCACCATGTTGGTCAGGCTGGTCTCGAACTCCTGACCTCATGATCCACCCACCCCGGCCTCCCAAAGTGCTGGGATTACAGGCATCAGCCACTGCACCCAGTTAAATTATTTATCTCTTAATGCTATTTTTAAATTTTTCCCCCTAGTTTTGAGCATTGGGAAGCATATCAGTTCATATTTCCATGGGAGGAAAGAACTCTGGGCTAGGAATCAGGAGACTTGAGCTCTGGGTCCCACTGCTAAGGAGCTGTGTGGTTTGCATATAGGCAGAAGTATAGTGCTTGAAGGATGGAGGTTAACTCAGACTATCTGGCTTTGAAAACTCACTCCTTTTTCTACTCTATCTTTAGGAAGCCTTGCAACCTCTCTGTGCCTATTTCCTCAGCTATAAGATGAGGGTGAACACCAAGTGGGTGTTGTAGGTATTAAATGAGTTACTTTACAGGAAGTGTTTAGAATACTCCCTAGCACATACTAAACTTCATGTTAGCTTTTATAATCTTCAATAAGTCACTATGTTTTTCTAGGCCTTAAATTTTACATCAATTAAAATCAGGCTTGACCTGGATAAGAGACTTCAGATACATAACATTCATTCACTCCTTTCTCATTCTCTGCCTGTGACAGACATCACTAATTGATCACAGCACTGTCTCCTACTGAGTCCAGTCACAGCCCTAAAATCCTTCTCCAAGACAATACTCCAGGCAGCCACTGTCAGTTTTTCAGACTTTATGCAAGAAATGAAACCTATTTGCTATCCTGGAAAGAGATATCATAAAGATTCTGTGGTGGCCAAAGAACATCTACAAGAAAGGTGGGCAAGTCATAAGACAGGGAAGGAGTCTGCCTGTATGAGACCTTCAGTGCCACTCCAGGTCCCTTTCTTGATCGACCGGCCCCCTCCAGGCACACAGTGTTGAGACTTTGTTATTCCTCAGCTTCCCCTGGGACAAATGGCTGGACTGTTTCCTCCTTTGCAGTGTAATTGCAGTGATAAAATGGTGTGTAGCTAATTGCTGGGTAGGCCACAAACAGAGCAGCCCCACATATAATTTCAGACTGGCAGAGACTGTAAATTATTCAACATGATAACCAAAAGATTATAGCAACGTGTGGAAGTGGAGAGAACGTTTCAGGGAAACAAGAGGCTGGCTTTCAAGCGAGGGTAGTCCAAAAAAACCTTGTATGAAAGTGAAGAATGTACTTTAGGCAGAATAACAATGGGGCAGCTGAAGCTCGGGCCTGGGAGAGTTCTGTGTGTTCTCATTTACCAGGAACGTTGGTTTCCTTGTGAGAATAATAAACCGCTACAGAAAGTTACAGTTATCCATGTTCCTTTCAGAGAGACAGGAATGGCCCAGATTAAAAGAACCCACAAATAGTACAAAATAATATGACCATATTGATTCCAGTGACCCAGATGAAAGATCTTCTATCAAGCCAGAACCTCCTGATTCTCTCTCTCTGTTGATGGTCCCATTCTTCTCTCAGTTCCTTAAAAGTCTTCTTTTGCTCCTTTCTCTGTCCAAGTTCTCAGCCCACCATCAGTGCATCCTAGCGAAGGACTTCCCACTCTCCCTTTCTTTCCATTTCCACTGCCAGTGGCCTCAGTTGGCATGCACCATCATGGCAGCCCCTGGGCCCTGACTCCCTGGTTCTGGCTTTCCTGCATGTTGCTGCCTTTTCCTGACTTCTCAGGGAGAGCAGCTCTGATTGAAGCACTTCTGTACTCAAAAACCTTCCACAGCTCCCACTGCCTGTCAAGTGAAGCCTGAACTTCCCTGGGCTGGCACTGGGGTCCTGTGTAACACACAGCTCCACCCACCTTTTGGGCCTCACTTTCTGCCACTTCCTTTCACTCTCCCTCTGCTCTCCCCAGATGGCCTATAAGCTGCTCCTGGGACACACTTTCCCCTCTTGGAGCCTTTGCATGGCTGTTCCCCACCTCAACAGCCTTCCCCATAGTCTCTGTAGGCCAGGCCTGGGTGATTCTTTCAAGACGTTGGCACGTGCTGACAATCACCCCCTTGAGTCCCCAAATCCATGACGTGGTTGCTTGGGCAATGGCACACTGTACACCCCCCTCTGAAAGCCTGCAAGGAGGCTGCTTCTAGCTCCAAGATAATGGCTCACTTGTGTTACCAACCACCCATGGCAAGCGCTCCAGCCATGCTCTCAACCTTGATTGGCCTGGCCTGGCGGCAGGGAGGATTCCATTAGTCTGCTGTTAGCATGGCTGAAATGCAGTAGAGAATGGGAGGAAGACAGTTTGTAGTAGGCAGTAGCCTCTTTAGAATCCTTTCTTATCCTTCTTTACTTCCTACTACCTTCAGTGTTATACTATGATTTCCCAAATTCATTTTAAGGCCCTAAAAGTCAAAGCCACAATATTCTGATAGGTTCCAAGCGACTTTCCTCCAAAAAACAAACCCAGCTGGGTGTGGGCTAAACAATAAGCCCCCTTCCCCTATAACTCCTGACCTATAAATCTAAGATGGAGAGAGTTATCCTAATGCATCCACAGTTGGAAATCAAACCCTCACCACAATCACTTTATGTACCTTCAGGATGGGGCTGCCTTGGCCGCTCCCCACCCCTTCTGCCCATCTGCTGGGATGGCTTGGTGCCCGCTCCAAGTTGGTTGGAGCCTATGGAGGTGCCAGGCAACAATGTGTTTTGATGGGCAGCCTGCAGAAGGTGGCAATTGCCATCTCTTGTGAGTGAAGGCCATAAGCGCTGCCAGCCCTGGCATGCCAGGTCTCTGTACACTTGTTCACACCTGTTGACTCTCCAGTGCCAAGAAAAGCATACTCAAGCTGGGAATGAGGGTAGGGGGAGAGGACACTCTCCAGGCACCAGCCTCTTTGGGTTTCCTTGTGGGCACAGATAGAACTTAGATTTGGTCAGTGAGACTCAGAACCACACCTGAGTCGAGCGCCAGAATTGTTCAGTGGCTCTTTTTCCTCTAATTCGAGTCTGTGCCCACTCAGGGAAAGGTGCCCAGCTGGGAGACTGCAGCATAGGTACAATTCGATACAGACACAAGCCTTATCTCTAAGCCAGAGAAAAGAGGCAAAGAGAAGCCCATGCTGAGTCTATGAAACTTCTTTCCACTCATAGTCCAAAGTGTTTTAAACTCTGATGTGTCTAAGTCGCCAGGAGGCTTCCATTTCCTCGTTCGTCCAGCTGTCCTGGAGAATTGCTGTTTCCTAGCAAGGACAAGAGTCTAGCTCACAGTCAGGCAGAACTGGTTATGTTGCTGAGCTCCATTTACTGACCCATTGACCTTGAGCAAGTTACTAACCTTGCCCAAGCCATAGACTTCTCATCTCTAAAAATGGGAGTAACCACACCTGTCTCCTTAGATTGTAACAAGAATGAAATTGGACAACATAAGTGAAGAGCCTAGGGTGGTACCTGACACACAGTAGGTGCTTGCCACATTAACATTTCCTCTCCTGTCCTGTCTTCCTTCTCCATTCCAAATAGGAAAGGTGTTTTAGGAGCCAAATTATATTATAGATATCAGTCCAGGAATAGGTCATGGGACTAAATAGCAGAAGTGGTTTCAAGAAACAGTTGCAGTCGGGGTGGGGGCAGCAGTGGGTGGCAAGAAAAGAAAGAGATAGTAACAGGAGAGGAGGGAACCGGAGTCCCCCCACCTTTTATTTTTTTTTTTTGACAGTCTCCCTCTATCACCCAGGCTGGAGTACAGTGATGTGATCTTGGCTCACTGAAACTTCCGTCCTCCAGAGTTCAAACAATTATTCTGCCTCAGCCTCCTGAGTAGCAGGGATTATAGTCACGTGCCACTACACCGAGCTAATTCTTATATTTTTAGTAGAGACAGGGTTTTGCCATGTTGGCCAGGCTGGTCTTGAACTCCTGACCTCAGGTGATCTGCTGGCCTTGGCCTCCCAAAGTGCTGGGATTACAAGCATGTGCCACAGGGCCCAGCCAAATTCCCTTTCTAAAAGGCACCCTTCAATCTCTGCATTACCATGTCAATACCTCATTCCAAGAATGACTTGGCTCTGAATTGCAGCCCATCTCAGCTCAGCAGCCTTCCTATTCCTTCATTCTAACTCCTCCATAACAGCTGCTTCAAAAAATGATAATTAGCAAGGAATGTATATAGTGACTTCTCATGATCTAAGTGTCCAATCTATATACACAAGACATTCCTCCACAAAGCCCTTGACATTCTCTCATTCATGATTCTGCAGTGCCTGCAAAGCATCAGTGGCAGGACTAAGCAGAGTGAGGGTGACACGAGGCATGCCTTGTCCTGCCCTTCAGGCTCTCAGGTCAGGAGGCAGAAAGGAGCTCAAATTAAACAGGCCAAGCCAGATGGAGGCTCCATCCAAGCCACAAGCAAGCAGATCTGGGGAAACATAACTTTAATGGATCTCTGCTCTCCATGTTTGGCCAGTGCTCATGTGCCAGCCTCAAGAGTCAGGTCTGCCTCTTGCTATAAGGCCCTTTTGAGAGTAGGACCATATGCATTCCAGCAAGGGGCCATGCTTATGGATGCACTTATTAACCCTGAGAGCCTTGTTTGCATCAGAAACATGAGAAGCCATGAGAACTCTATTTGGTTAGCTGCTCTGACTCTACTGGAGCTATGTTAGTGGAGGCTTATTGAATTGGAAGGTTAAGTGACATACCTGGGGACAAACCTGGAAGCTGGAATATCGTGTATAGGAATAGAATCTTAAGTCTATAGCTGAAAGCCTGAGAGACAATTCAGATATGCCAGAGACACCCAAGGCATTTCCCTGAGTAACCGCCCTAAATACTGGATGACGCAGGTGAGGAAGAAAAGGAGCAGCAGAAAAATATTGGAAGGAAAGATACAGGCAAAATCCTGCCTGCTTCCTAAGGTAGGGGAGATGGAAAAAGAGGAGATGCGGGATGGGTCAAGGGAGGAAAATGGAAAAGCAAGTCTTAGAAGTGGAGGAAAATTCTTATAGGGGCTGTTCCTGGATGCTCAGGACTTGTAATAGAATGTGGGCCCCAAAGCTCTAAGGGGTACAAAGATGCTAAAATAGAATAGATGGGAGGAATCTTCTAATCTCAAGTAAAACCTAGCTCTCCGGTCCACAGGAGACCCAGAGGAGAATTGGCCTACCAGAAACTAATCAATTCCATTCACAAAACATTTAGTATATCCCCACTGTGAGTCTCATGCCAGGGATCAATGGCGAGCTAAAACACACACAGTCCTGACTCTCATGAAGTTTAAAGCAAGCCCTGGAGTCAAGATGCCTGCATCCAGACCTAGCAACTCCACTGAGGAGCTGGGTGAACCAGAATAATTTATGCAAGTTCAATTTCCCCATCTGTGAAATGGGAATAAAAGTGCTATTCCATTGCAAGAGATATATCAGGATGTAATCAACAATATTTAAGCATGTTCCAAATTTTCATGCTGCAATAAACATCTTTGTATGTGGTTCTGTGTCGATGTGTATGACTTTGAAGACTTGTACAAGGATCAGCTCTTAGAGCTGAAATTGCCAGGTTAAAAAATGCACATATTAAAAACCTTTTTTAAAGTACTCTTGGTCTGGCTCTTCCAACTCAGTCCCATCCTGCATTATGCTCCCCTTGCTCTCAACAATTCCTGTACTATGGCTTTTCATAGACAGTGGATTCATCCCATTCCCTACCACCATGGAGTCTGCACACTCCATTCTTCTCATTGGAAACATTCGTCTTCCTTCTTCGCCTTGTTAGCTCTCCTGTGATTCCCCCCAACTAGGCCAAATCCTGCTCCCCACTATATGCTCTTAAGGCACTGTGCACTTCCCTTTTATGGCACTTACCACAGTTGTAACTCTACACTATTTGTGTTATTAATTGATTCCCGCCTGTCTCTTCTAGTGGATCATAAGCTTGAGAAAGGCAAAAATTGTGCCTGATTTTGTTCATGAATGAGGTTCCAATGTTTAGTTCCTAATGCCTAGCCCATAGTCAAAACTCTTCTGTATATCACTTGAATAAGTGGATGAATGAAGGCTTTAACTAAATACCTACCTGATTCCTGCCCTAATTCAGAAGTCACCAGGGTATTTTCCAGGGGACTTGTGAAGTGCTAATGAATAACAGCACCTAAGCATTTTTTCCTTCAAAAAACTTCAGTAAACTAGACTCACTGTGGTTTACCTGTTGCTCTGGCTTCTCAATGAGGCTGCTTGGAGGACCCAGGGTGAAACCCTGTCCAAGCGAGGGGAGCAGGCCTAGATGAATCACAGAAGTCAGGGCTGGCAGGGTCTGAGATGACATTGAATCAACATCCTCATAATATCACTGCTGCTACTAAGATATGAAAAGAGGAGAAAGCCACAGAGAGTGGAAGGAGCAGACTAAGGACCCATGTTTTGCAATTTAGGGCCAGTGTTCTTTCTACTCTTTTCCCCCAATGTCAAGAGAGTACATTGTACCAAAAGATCAGATTGTACCCCCATGAATACAGTTGACCTTTGAACACAGCTGATATGGTTTGGCTGTGTCCCCACCCAAATATCATCTTGAATTTTAGTTCCCATAATCTCCATGTGTTGTGGGAGGGAGCCCTGGGAGGTAATTAAATCATGGGGGCAGTTACCTCCATGCTGTTCTCATGATAGTGAGTGAGTACTCATGAAACCTGATGATTTTATTAGGGGCTTTTCTCCCTTTTGCTCAGCATTTCTTGCTGCTGCCATGTGAAGAAGGACATGTTTGCTTTTTCTTTTGCCATGATTGTAAATTTCCTGAGACCTCCTCAGCCACGCTGAACTGGGAGTCAATTAAACCTCTTTCCCTTATAAATTACCCAGTCTTGGGTATGTCTTTATTAGCAGCATGAGAATGGACTAATATAATAGCTTTGAACTGTATGGGTCTACTTATACATGGCTTTTCTTTTGCCTCTGTCACCCTTGAGAGAGCAAGACCTACCCTCCTCTTCCTCCTCCTCCTCCGCTTACTCAATGAGATGACAACAGGATGAAGGCCTTTATGATGAATCACTTTCAATTAATAAATAATAAATATATTTTTCCTTATGTTTTTTTAACATTTTGTTTTCTTTAGCTTACTTTATAAGAGCACAGTGTATAATACAATGTAACATAGAAAATGTACATTAATCATCTATTTCTATTATTGATAAGGCTTCTAGTCAATAGTAGGCTATTACTAATTAAGTTTTCGGGAATTCAAAAGTTATATGAAGATTTTCAACTGTATGGGGGTAAGTATCACTAACTCCTGTGCTGTTCAAGGGCCAATTGGATGTATAACTACAATGTGTCAATTAAAATTTTAAAAAAAAGAAATGCTGAAAAAAAAAACACATCAAAGGGTCTGAAGATTTGCAGAATGGGAATTTTCTGGGAATTTTGTTTAGTTGCTTTGGAGCACTATCCATATTCTCCAACAGCATATAAGCTTCCTTAGTACCATGCTATCCACCCAGTGGTTGTAGGGCTGAAGTCTGGGTTCTGATCCCACTGTGAACTCAGATGAGATTTGGGTGGGGACACAGCCAAGACATATCAGCTGTGTTGTTCAAAGATCAACTATATTCATGGGAGTACAATTTGATCTTTTGATACAGTGTGCTCTTGACCTTGCGGGGAAAGAGTAGAAAAAGCACACACACCTTCATTTCTCATACCCAGTCTCCCTCCATTATGCTTGCCAGGCAAAATTCCATGATCCCATCAGATCATGGATAGACAGTAGATCTGAGAAACAGACTCTGTCACTGTCACTGTTTCTAACTCTGGGATTCTAGCCAAGCCTCAGTTTCCTCTATATACTTGCAGATAATTGCAAAGATCAAACAAGACCAGAATTTAAAATGATTTATAAACTGTAAAACACTACAAATTGTAAGGTTCCCACAGGAGCAGTTCCTGACCCATCTCTTAAGTAGTCTCCTCCTCCCCACTGTGCACTGATAGTCACCAGGCAAAGCAAGATAAACAGATGCTGTTCCAGACCTCTATGAACTTCACAAATGAGGACATTCCAAATACTCATTTAGTTTTGAGCTGCTCAAATTTTGGGACCAAGTCTTACTCATATTTAACAGCACCTTCCCCCTTTCTCCAATGACTTGCGCAAGGCATCTCTTTCTGACAAATGAGGTGAGACCATGAATAGATGTCAATTAAGCCATCTAATGAATTGGTTCACCCTGAGAAAACCTCAGGATGGCATACAATTGTGGAAGGATTGCTAGTCTAAATTAAAGAAATACTTTTAAATCTGGAGTATTGTTTTAAAGAAATGAAATTTTTATTATTTTTAAGAATAAACAGTAACACAAATTGGGCTAATAAAAGTATTTCCAAATAGAGCTTTTGCCTCAATTTCAAAAATTGCATTTACATCCATCCTGTCCTTCTCCTAACTATCCTGTGAGGTAGATTATAATCCCCACTATAGACAAGGAAATGGAGGCTTGAAGAGCAGAGGACCTTAGGTTCACACAGTTTTAGTGGTGGAATCAGGACTGGAACCCAGATTTTGGATCGTTGTGTCAGAATGATTTCTAAACTATCATTCTTTCTAACAGATTTTATTTTTTGAGCACACACACCTTTATTTTTCACACCCAATCTCCCTCCATTATGCTTGCTGGGCACAATTCCAGCCCTAGTTAAATTCAACTCTCTTCCCCTCCTATGTTTCACCCAGACAGCTGAACCTAGCTAGGGAGAAACATCAACCATGCCAACTGCCTTACTCTAAATTCTTGATTAACCAAGCTCAAGTGGCCCCTCAGTGTGCCCAGCAATCCTGCCTACTACACTTCCCTCATCCAGCACCCTCTCTCTCTCCCAACCAACAATATCACATGTGCTCAGATCTGTCCATCACCTTCCAACAACCCTCTGGACTCTCTGGTAATGAACTCAGTTCACTAATAAAATGTTGTAAATGGAAGAAAGTATGTAAACATCAAATCCATCACACCTTTCCATCTACCTGCAATTCCCCAAGTAATCTGTGCCTTCCTCTCTTCCTTAGTTTAGGTTACCACTCCTAGAATTATCCTTTTGTTCTCCTGCAGTTTTCCTGCTCTACTGGACCATTTTTGCCAGCAATCAAGCATGCCATATTATCTCCCATTTTTTAAAAAATCAACAAAGACCCTCCCTGGACCCCACATCTCCGTCCAGAATAGCCCCACCCTTTCTTCCCCATCAGCAGCACAATTCTTTAAAGAAGTCGTTTATACTCACTGTTTCCACTTTCTGTCCTCTTGCTTCCTGTTGAACTGAGTCTACTTGGGCTTCCCCCCACCACTCCACTGAAGAAAACCCTTTCAAAGAAACCAATGTCCCCACACCTCCAAGGGTGACATCAGTCTTCAGTCCTTATCTTCCTCAGGCCTCAGCCCTGCATATGCCAAGGCTGACAATCACAATCACTTTTTTTGCCCTGAAACCCTTGCTTCACTTGTAACCTGAGACAATGTTTTCTCCCTATTCTCCTCCTACCATGTGGCTGCTTCATTTTGGTTTTTTTGGTGGATTTCTCTTCACCTTTTGACTTCTAAGTATGGCAGTGTCTGACGGCTATCTTGGGACCTTTTCTCTTTATCCACTCCAGTCTCTGATAAGATTATCTAAGTTTCCTGGCTTTAAATACAAATGTATTCTCTATCCCCAGCTGGTACCTCTCTTTAAACTCCAGACTTTTACATACAGCCACCCACTTGATATCACTAATTGAATGTCTCATTGCACATAACATCAGAACTCCTGATTTTCTTCCTAACCCCGATTTACTTTAGTCAGTAAATGGCAACTCCATTCTTCTGATTGCTAAGCCTTGCACTCTGGGGTCACCCTTAGCTCTTCTCTTTCTCTTACACCCCCACAGCTGATCTTTTGGTAAATACTATCTCTCTACCTTCAAAACATGCCCAGAATCCAAGTGCTTCTCTCCACCTACACTGTTCCCATCCTGATTCAAGTCAGCAGCTTTTGCCTGGTTTATTACAATACACTTCTAAGTAGTTTCTCTATTTCCGCTTTGCCCTCATAGGGGCCAGAGGCATCTTTTTATAGTTCAGGTTAAAATCATCACTATTATCATCACGTTTACTGGGTGCCAGGCACTTTACCTGTGTTAACCCATTTACTCTTCCTAAAAACTCTATAGGATAGGATTTGTTATCCACGTCTTACAAAAGAGAAAAATAAGGCAAAAGGTGGTTAAGTAACTTACCCAAGGCCACACAGCTAGTAATATAGGAGATAATTTAGGGAGGAGTAATTGTGAGAGGCTCAAAGTGGGGGTTGCTAGTTCTACCTTTCCAAGGTGATCAGTTTTTCTTGCCTTGTGTACATCAAACAACGTTATAGGAATAACCATCAGATGCAAGCGGTAGGCACTGCATGAAGTGCTCTGCAAACATGATCTCTTTTATCCTCTTGGGACAGTCCTGTGAGTAGACAGCATTAACTCCATTCTACAGATGAGAAGACTGAGTCTCGGCATTCGGAGACTTTACAGTAAGTGGCATAGATGGGATTTGTACTTTGGACTCTGAAGCCCATACTTTGTCCACTGGGAAGATGGGTCCTCAATGGCAGAAGAAAGGGGCTTCCACAGGCTTTAGGTAGAGCTTGGAAGGAAAGTCTCAAGTGATGCTTCTCAGGTCACAGTTCTTCTCTCCAATGTGAAGTTAGTAGATCTGCTGAGCCAGAGGCTCAGGCCACTGGGCTGGGGCTGCCTGCTCCTTCTGGGGGGAGTGGGAGATCTGGCTCATAACATCCATGTGACCTTGTCAGACAGCACCACAGAACGGCCTGGGGTAGGACAGGGCCTCCGTTTCCTGGGTGATGACAAGGAGCAGGGAAGGAAACGCACAGGGCTATTTTTTTCCCAGCTCTGGCAGCATGCCTGGGCTCTGCTGGCACTCAAGTGGCTTGTGAGTTCCAGATCATGGTGGAGCTACGTTGGACGTCTCCGGCAGCCATCAACTTGCTGTGGGCAGAAAAGCTGGTCCTCTCAAGTCCTTTCTCAACCTCATTCTGACATAATAGGACTATACCCCATCGTTTTCCTGCCTCCTGGGACTTCCTCTTTCTGTTCTATGCTCTTCGGGAATCACCGACAATCTTTGGTGGGAATCAGCCTCCCGCCCTGACTTTAGACTTGTCTCAGGGGTGTTAGACAAACAGCCTCCTCTGCCTGCAACATGTGTCTCTCTCGCTCAGTCTTACCCCGTTCCCTGGTGAAAGCCTGAGAAGCAGCTCTCAATTCTCAGCTCTAACCAAGGCCCTTTCCTCAGTGAAGCCCTTTCCCGTCCCCGGATTAGATCAGGTGCAGGTTTTCACTCTCAAGCACTGTAAGTGACTTCTACTAATGGTGCTTCTTACCACTTACAGCAGTTTGAATTTCACTTTCTGTACCTATATTTGATTAATTTCTGTATTCCCCACTAAACTTTGAAACTAATCATAAAAAATAATGGTCATAACAATGACAACAAAAGTAGTAGCAAACATTCACTGAGCTTGTGTTCTGGGCACAGTGCTAAACTTTTCAGTGCATTACCTGATTTAATTTTTGCAACAACCTTGTGGATTATGTTTTATAGGCATACTCCATTTTATTTTACTGCACTTTTCAGACAGTGTGGTTTTTAGAAAGTGAAGGTCTGTGGGGACCCTGTATCTAGCAACTCTATTGGTGCCATTTTCCCAACAGCATGTGCTCATTTCCTGTCTGTGTGTCATGTTTTGATAATTCTAATATTTTTAATGTTTTCATTATTATTATAGCTGTTACAGTGATCTGTGGTCCGTGATCTTTTATGTTACTATTGTAATTGCTTTACACCACCACCAACTGGGCCCATATTAGATGGTGAACTTAATCTGTAAAAGTTGTGTGTGTTTCGACTACTCAACTCACCAGCTGCTCCCAATCTCTCTCCCTTTCCTTGGGACTCTCCATTTCCTAAACGCAGTCATATTAAAATTAGGTCAATTAATAATCCTACAATGGCCTGTAATTGTTCAAGTGAAAGGAAGAATTGTGTATCTCTCACTTTAAAGCAATACCTAGAAATGATTAAGCTTACTGAGGAAGGCATGTCAAAAGCTGAGCTAGACTGAAAGCTAGGCTTCTTTCACCAAACTGTTAGCCCAGTTGTGAACGAAAAAAATAATTCTTAAAGGAAATTAAAAGTGTTATTCCAGTAAACATATCAATGATAAGAAAACAAAACAGCTATATTGCTTATATGGAGAAAGTTTTGATGGTCTGGATGGAGCAAACCAGCCACAATATTCTCTTAAGCCAAAGCTTGGAAAAAGGTCCTGTGTCTTCAATTCTATGAAGGATGAGAGAGGTGAGGAAGCTCTAGAAGAAAAGTTGGAAGATAGCAGAGCTTGGTTGATGAAGTTAAGAAAGCAGCCATCTCCGTAACATAGAAGTGCAAGAAGGTGAAGCAGCAAGTACTGCTGTTAGAAGCTGTGGCAAGTTACCTGGGAGATCTAGCTAAGATCATTGATGAAGGTGGCTACACTAAACAACCCACTTTTGTTGTACGTGAGACAGCCTTCTATTGGAAGAAGATGGTATCTAGGATTTTCATAGCTAGAGAGAAGTTAATAGATGGCTTCAAAACTTCAAAAAACAGGCTGACTCTCTTGTTAGGAGTTAAAGCAGCTGGTGACTTTAAGTGGGAGCCAACGCTCATTGACCATTCTAAAAATCCTAGGGCCTTTAAGAAAGAATTATGCTAAATCTATTCTGCCTGCCCTCTATCAGTGGAACAATAAAGACTGGATGACAGCACATCTGTTTATAGCATGGCCTAACAATATTTTAAGTCCACTGTTGAGACCTACTGCTCAGAAAAAAAAAAAAAAAGTCTTTTCAAAAGATTATGCTTATTGGTAATACATCTGGTTACTCAAGAGCTCTGATGGAAATGTGCAAATAGATAAATGTTGTTTTCATGTCTGCTAACACATCAGTTCTGCAACCTTTGAATCAAGAAGTCATCCGACATTCAAGTCGTATTATTTGAGAAATACATTTTGTAAGGCTGCCATGAATCTGGGCAAAGTAAACTGAAACCCCTCTGGAAAGGATTCATCATTCTAGATGCCATTAAGAACATTTGTGATTCTCAGGAGGAGGTCAAAATAACATTAACAAGTATTTGGAAGAAGGTGATTCCAACCTTCATGGATAACTTTGAGGGATTCAAACATCAGTAAGGGAAGTAACTGCAGATGTGGTGGAAATACCAAGAGAACTAGAATTAGAAGAGAACTTGAAGAAGTGATTGAATTGCTAAAATTTTATGATAAAATTTGAATAAATGAGGAGTTGTTTCTTATGGATGAGCAAAGAAAATGGTTTCCCAAAATGAAATCTGCTACTAGTGAAGATGGTGTGAACATTGTTGAAATGACAATAAGAATTTAAAACATTACATAATTTAGTTGATAAAGTAGTGGCAGGATTTGAAAGGACTGACTCCAATTTTGAAAGACATTCTACTGTGAGTAAAATGCTATCAAACAGTATTGCCTGCTAGAGAAATCTTTTGTGAAAGGAAGAATCAATGGATGTTGCAAACTTCATTATTACCTTATTTTAAGAAGTTGCCACAGCCATCCCAACCATCAGCAACCACCATCCTGATCAGTCAGCAGCCATTAGCATCAAGGCAAGATCCCCCACAAGCAGAAAGATTGACTCACTGAGGGCTCAGCTTATCATTAGCAATTTTTAGCAATAAAGTATTCTGAAGTTTATACATTTTTAGACATAATGCTATTACATACTTAATAGATTACAGTAGAGTATAAACATTAACTTTTATATGCACAGGGAAACCAAAAAATTCATGTGGCATGCTTCATTGTGATAATTTCCTTTATTGTGTGGTCTGGACTCAAACCCACACTATCTCCAAGGGATGCCTGGAGTATTCAGCTGTTAAAGGATAATGAGGTAGATTTACATGCACTAATATAAAAAGATACATCATTAAGTTAAAAAAACAAACTGTAGAACAGAGCATATAGAATGAAGATAATTTGCTTTTTAAATGTGTGTTCATATCATATATTCCATATGGTATATACAATGCACTAAGTATAGAAAAAAATCTAAGCCTATACACCTCAAATGGCTAATAATGCTTAATTCTGGGAGTAGGAATGGAGAGGGAGGACTTTTATGTTTTTCTTACTATATGTTTCTAACATTTGAATGATTTTTATAACAATTACAGTAGTTTGAATTACACTTTCTTTGGCACTATATATTTGGCAATTTATTTGGCAATTTAAAAATAAATGTTACATTTTGTTTTGTTTGAAGAAAGAGAACACGCACCCATCTTTTTGAAAATCCTCCAGTAAATCTAAATGAATCCTATGTTTGTGCTTCCTTTGAGCAAGTAGACAGCCATTCTAAATCAGCCCTCACCAACTACCTGCCCTTTTTCTTGCCTTATCTTCTTCTTGGGTTTGGCAGGGAAGGAAAGTAAGTATGGGTCAAGCCTGATAAAAAAGAAAAAAGGAAGGAAGGGAGGGAGGGAAAGGGAAGAACAAAAGAAGGAAGAAAATAAAGAAAGAAAAGAGCCCTTTTAAGTCCCTTTCTTGCCCACACGTCCCCTCAAGGGTCACTGAGTGATATGGTTTGGCTATCTCCCCACCCAAATCTCATCTTGAATTATAGCTCCCATAATTCCCATGTGTTGTGGGAGGGACCTGGTGGGAGATAATTGAATCACGGGGGTGGTTTTCCCCATACTGTTCTCGTGATAGTGAATAAGTCTTGAGATTTGATGGTTTTATAAGGGGTTTCCCCTTTAATTTGGCTCTCATTCTCCTTTTGCCCACCACCATGTAAGAAGTCCCTTTGCTCTTCCTTTGTCTTCTGCCATGATTATGAGGCCTCCCCAGCCACGTGGAACCATGAGTCCATTAAACCCCTTCTCTTTTAAATTACCCAGTCTCAGGTATGTCTTTATCAGCAGCGTGAAAACAGACTAACACACTGAGGCAGGGTCATTAAAAGCAAGAAGGAGACAGTGCCACAAGGTAGATTCACCAAATGGGACTAATGGAATAGAACGACTTTGGACATGGAATAAGAAGAAAAATTGGTTTGGATGCCTTACGTAGCTCAAGATAAAGATGTTAATCCTTTATTCTACTTTTAAAAGGCAGAAGATGTGTGATCTCTCAAAACTGTAACCTCTCACCACCTCAGTATTCTCATCTGCAGTGTGGGAAAAACCTCCTAGCTTACAGACTTTTCTGGAGAGCAAATGAGATCCCACATAAATAAAAGTCTTATTTATGCTACAATTGATATTGTTATTGTCACTTCAGCTACTGAGCCAGAGCTGACAATCAATGCTCACTCGCATGAAGTGTAGTCATCCAGTATCCAGTGGTTACCATGGGGCCGCTTTTTAGATCTGCTGAAAAATGGTGACTGTGGAAATAATTTTAGTCCCATTCACAGATTTTAAATAACTGACTGTATGCAGGGGAGAGGATTTGGCTGTGGGGAGGGGTGGTCCCTAGTACCACGCAGCTGCTATGGCTGTGAAAATTTAACCTCAAGCAGCCTAAACATTCATTTTACAATGTACACTGCTGATTACTTAATTATGTCTAAAATATAAGTCAGACACACTACAAACCCCAGGGAGTAAATTACACAGATCTATGAAGCAACATCTATGCACTCATTCTGGTCTCACATTTCTGAATTATCTTTTCCCCCCAGTGAATTTGAAAAACCTCTTTCTTTTCTGCAAAACGTATGGCTACTGCAAACAAATGACCATTTTCTCAGTATTATAAGCTCAGAGTGGGAGAGCCCATCCTCAACCTAACATTACGGACTCTTACCAACAGGTTCTTATCTTTGTGTATATTTGAACTAGGAGATCTACATATGCTTGATCTCAGCATGAACCTCCGTATGACCTGATTTTGTTACCATGGTCACCAATTAGATGAGTCTTGTTGACTGCAGAACAACAGTCAAAGGATTTCTATTAAGTTCCAGGGTGGAATAACAGTCGTATTTCGTGAACACACTTTATAGGTTATTTTTCCCACTTGCTGCCCCAAGGTCTACCTCCCTCTATCTGCTGAGAATGCAGTTGTTATATGAAATTCAGAGAAAATGCTTCCTAGATCCAGCAATTAAATTTTCTTACAAAATGACTGAATCATCTGGGATATCCCTTCCCTTCTTCTCCCTCTGGGATGTAGATGTGCAGGTCTTGCTCAGAAATCACCTAAATAAACTCATCCTCATTCTGTGGTCTCACATGGATGCACATATGTGAAAACACACTATTTCCTTTATCAATATCCACCATCTATATTTGCGTAACACTCAAGGGTATTTTTGAAAGGTTCAGCTGGGCAAGGTTTTTCATACACTCACTCCAGCTGATGAGTGTGGTCCAGTGATCCAATGATCTCACAAAAACCATGCCCAATGATTTATAAATGCTAACATTTACAGGTCACAGGTAGGTACTAAATGTTTTATGATGTTTAGTTTGGAGTAGCTGCCATAACAAATCCCCATAACATCAGCGAATTTAAAGAACAAATTAATTCTCTTAAAGTCTGGAAGCCAAAAGTCTGAAATCAAGGTGTCAGGCAGGGCAGGGCTCTCTGCAAAGGCTCTAGGGGAGGATCCTTCCTTGCCTCTTCCAGCCTCTGGTGGCACCAGGCGTTCCTTGGCTTGCGGCAGCATCACCGAAATCTATGCCTCCATCTTCACATGGTCTGCTGCCCTGCGTCTGTGTCTTCCCTTCATCTCTCATGAAGACGCTTGTTAGTGGATTTAGAACCCACTGGATAATCCAGGATGACCTGATCTTAAGAACATTAACTTAATTACATCTGCAAAGACTTTTTCCAAATAAGGTCATAGTCACAAGTTCTGGGGAACAAGGACATATATTTTCGGAGGCCATTATTCAACCCATTACGATGACAACATAGACTTTCCTGGAGGTTTTTTAAAAGTTGGAAATTTTACATGTGCAATGTCAGGTACTTATGATCAATTCTGAACTTAATACAATGCCAAAGACTACGTATAAGAATATATGCCTTCCTTAGCATTTATTTATTAAAGGCTAAAAATTTGATTTTAAATTTTTGAATCAGGTACAAGAATGCTGAGAAGTCACAAAGAAGTTAAAATGAGACACGTCAGGATTTGTCAAAATAGTCTAAGACCAAAATAAACCTTGAAATGTCAAAGGCATTCTGGGAACAGTAAAGAAACAGAAGAATGACTGGCAATGGGGAAGCTGTTGAAACAGCACAGGACTAATTAAACTGATGTGCTGGCTGAGAACAACCAACAAACCACAAGCAACATGGAGACACAGCACTTGACAATGTATGTGAGCACTCCAGCGCAAGATTCCATCATAAATCTATTCTATCCATGGCTATTAAGATGGCTGGAATAGTGCATGTTCACTGATAATGCTGAGCATCAGTCTTACTCTGTGTCATTATACCACTTCTCCACTTTGTACAGTATTAGCTTGTTCTTCTGACGGTTACTTTTGATCATATATCTTTGTGTTTCAAGCTATTTCAGGTATAAACATATTTATCCTCCTCTGTTAAAATGGTGCTCATGCCAGGCATGCGAATGATAAATCTGGGGTTTGTATTCGTTTCTTCCCTCCCGCTAACCCAATCAATCCTGAGAATGGCATTAGATCGGGGTAAAGACTAAAGTTGCGTACTCTCCAAAAACTGTTGTAGAGTCATGGCTTTTTGTGCCTATTTTCTGCCACCCTAAACCTTAAGAGAAGGAACTGTGCTATCTTTCTTCAATTTTTCTACCACATAATCCCCTGACCACTTTGAGTGCTATATTAGTTTTCTCTTGCTGCTTATGTAATAAGTCAGCACAAATGTGGTACTTAAAACACATATTTATTATCTGATAGCCCTGGAGGTCAGAAGTCAGAAATGGATCTCACTGGGTTAACAGCAAGGTGTCAGCAGGGCCGAATTCCTTTCTGAAGGTTCTGTGGAACAAATCCTTTCCCTTGCTCTTCCCATTTCTAAAGGCTCCACATTCCTTGGCTCATGGCGCCCCTCCTTCATCTTCAAAGTCAGCAACCGCATGGAGGTCTCATCACTTTGCCCCACCCTGAGCTCCTCTTCTGCCTCCCTCTTCCATATTTAAGAACTCTGTGATGGCATTGGGCACACCTGGAAAGTTTAGACTAATCTCCCAACCTCAAGATTCTTAACCAATCTCACACATAAAGTCCCTTTTGCTATGTAAGAGAACATATTTACAAGTTCCAGGGATTAGGACACGCTCATCTTTGAGGGGGTCATTCTTCTTCCATAGGTACAAAACAGATCAACGAATCAAGGTGGGCTGACGCCTTCCAGTTGACACAGAGGCCACCCCTACAGGTTTGGGCACATCTCCTCTATCACCAGTGTTTTGAACTAATTCCTACATCCTGGCAGGATAGCTGGGTGGCAACTAGACATAGATGGTAAATGGTCAGGTCTTTCACAGCTGAGTCTCTGTAGTTTACAAGGACAACACTACTGCTTCTCAAATGATTGCCATAAACATTTCAGCCCAGATAGAAAATGAAGCACTTGTTATGTGGTGTGCCTCATAACAAGGAAACGCTGTATAAGGAAATCTGCCCTTACCCACTTAGATAACTTGCCAAAGCAAGGAATCGCGGCACTGAAGTCCACCAAACCTAATCCTACTGGAACTCCAGCAGTTTGTACCACTTAAATGTCAACTAATGGGCTAAAGCAGTTGCTAATGGGCTAATAAGCTGGCCATTAACAGCTTCTTAAGGAGCGGGCTGGGAGAGCTGCGTGACTCTTATTACAGCCACTCAGAAAGAGCTGAGTCTTCTCAATTTATAGAAGACCCCAAATTGTGGCAAGAATGTTTTTCCCTAAAGGTTGATTTATTTGGCTCCTTGGGTGGAGGCAGCAATTGTTCAAGTTACCTAAGGCTTTCTCTCTTAATAAAGATATTCACTCTGAAGTTCCTTGCCAGGATCTTCCTTTGGACATTTAAATGTTGATTTGCAAACCATAAATCATTTCCAAAGACACAAGGAATAGGAACATTTTTAAATGACGTCTTAAGACATACCCTTTAAAAATCAATCAGGAATGAAGATAGGGCCTCATTACAATTGTGAATGAATGTCCCCAAGTATAACCATTTAAAAGTGCAAATGAAGTCAGAGTAACATGAAAAGCCATCATTATCACTATCACTAGTCAAGGCCTCGCATGTTCATTTGGTCATTCAATAGACTTAACTAAGCACATAGTGGGTGGTCTGGCTGCAGGAATCTATCAGAACAAATGGGCAAAACTGTACCATGATGAAGCTTATGTTAGTGAAGAGACTGAACATAAAAACAAATAAATGATATAATATATATATGAAGGTGACAAGTGCCTGGAAAATGATAGAGCTGGGGAAGGGGATCAGGAGTGCTAGAGGGAGGAACAACAGTGAAGGGACAGCCCCTGGGAGAAGGTGATATTTAAACAAAGGCTTGAAGAAAGTACAAGTATGAACCAGAAGGAAATCCAGGCATGAGCAGGACATTCTTTAGTTTATTGGAGGAAAAGTGTGGAGGTCTGTGCAGCTGCAGAAGGGAGAGTAGGCGAAGACATGGGGCTGCCAGGGAGCTGGATTATACTGGCCTTATTGTGACTTCAGCCATTCCATTTCTCTAAGAGGAATAAAGGGCCGCTGGAGGACTCTGAGCAGAGGAGTGAAAGAATCCCCTCCCTACGTCAGCATCTCCCCACTGGCATCAGAGAACACCAAAGTGATGCCTACAAGTTGGCTTGACAAGACACCTCCCCCAACCTCTACAACGCCATCTGCAAAAATGTCAATGCCTGCCCAGGCTGCTGCCCCACAATGCTCCTGGATGACCAGCCCTGGCTTGCCAGAGCAGGGCCATGGGGACATCATCTCCCTTGCCCTCAGAGAGCCCATTCCCAAAGGCACACAGCTTCCACACACCTGCATGCTCTTTCAGAACAGCTCCCCCAGCTTTTGGTCTTTGTGTCAGGCTAGTGAGCCATTCCTATTCCTAAAAAAAAGATATTCCCCAACATTTAAACATTCGTAACGGATTTACTAATCCTATACAACAAGATTTTTCTTAAGTTACATCATCTCAAAGCTCCATTTTCTATATCATCCCTTTGAAGTCCAGCTAGATGACTTTCAAATCTGGTGTCTGTTCTCACCTCTCCTTCAGACTTCTCCATTTTGGAAACCCCTCTGGTGAAAGGGAGTTTGTTTCCTTCCCCCAGTACTAAGCACCAGGGTTTGCATATAGTAAGAACTCAATTAACATTGGTTCAATTTGTGTTTATTAATTCCCTGTGACCTCAGCCCTGGGCTAGGCACCAAAGCAGTCACAAAAGTAAAAAGGCACCCCACCCTACACAAATAAGGGCTTACATGGTATAAGGAAAGTCTGGAAAACAGCGTCACATAATGGTAGAACACAATTAAGTAAAAGAATTGGACTTGACAAACTGTGGCTCCCATGAATTCAGGGAGGATCCGGGTAGGGTGAAACAATGAAATGGTTTCCTAGAGAAAACAGGACTTGAACTGGAGACCATGAGGGATGTGCAGGGTCAAACCAGGCTCACAGAGCCACTACACCCCATTAAAGAGAGAGATACAGAATTGGCAGCCATAATTTATATTGCCAGTAACTGCAAAACCAAAGAGTTATTTTTACAACTAGCCTGTTATATAGCCTATGATTTGGCCAGTAAACCCTGCCTGGAGTTTCAAAACATTAAGTTAGGGAGTATAGAATCCACCTCCATGGAAACTCTATCAGTGTTCTATCAACAACAAAAACAAATTACACAGTAGTTAGCCTCCATCAGATGAGCTTAAATGACAAAGATAAAGTGGGTCTAACATTTGGATAAAAGAAGTCAGGTATTTGGGGACACAGAAGGGCTTACTGGAAGTACTCAGGATCTGGTGATTGGCACTAGGAATTACCACAAGTACATTATGGAGGAAAACTTATTTAAGGACAGGTACAGGTAATGCCTGAGGCTTAGGAGACAACAGAGCATGTAATTGAAGCACGCCCCTACCTTGGCTGCTGTTACATCAAGGGTCATAATGACGCTGTTCCACTTTACCTAAGCGATTAGCCCTCCGGGAAATGAATTAGCACCCTATTGTAAGTAGGAACCCAAGAAGTTGTTAGAAAACAGGCCACCTAAGATACTGGAGACAGAGTTGTGAGAATCAGTCTGCCCAGATGGGAAAGAGACCAGATACTTTGCTGCTTGATAAATGTATAAACTTACTGACATTCATCTTCATTCAATGAACAAACATTTCAGAGCATGTGCTTCAATAAAAGAAATACACCTATGGACATAATAAAAGAGATAAAAATGGCTGCAGGAATCACAGGACTTCAGTATAAAAACTGGTTATCTAACACAAAAAAATGATTTTCATATGCTAGCATTGAAGTTTGTGTCTGCTGCAGGGGAGAACATTATAAAATTAATCAAGATTAATTACCCTTTGATACCTAAGAATTGGTATTTATTGGTTCAATTCTACATGAGTACATTCTAAGAGTCATTATTTGACTCTGTTGACTGAGCCCAAGTCCCTGCTAAGAAATTAAAGTTATGTGAAGTTTCACATTTGTGCAACAGATATCGTCTAGGCAAGGCTTGAATAAATTAAATCTCATACAAAAACAGGTTGCCGGCTAGGAGTCAGGGAAGGCTTTCATTATGGAATAATTATTTTGAAAATTGAACAATCATTCACTAATTTATCTAATATGTAAGAGTGAATTTCCACATATTGTGTTTTATGAAAATGGAATTTATTTGCCTTTCTGGATTCTAATTCTCAGGGAAAAAAGAGGATCACTATCTTTAAAGATAAAGTAATGACCAATCTCAAAAGACAGGTATAGACAGGATCCCCAAGGGGCTAGTTTGTCATTCTCCTTTCTCGCCTTAAGTCTTAGCCAGATTTGGTCTTAAGCCACGTGATTTTAGGAGGAGTGTGCTGGTTTACATCTGATGTCCCAGCATAATTATTAAATACACCTTACTACCAAAATGTCCCAAATTGCGTGATAAATTACATGGTTACCCTACATATTATCGATTCTAAAGAACTAGGAATTTGTTGTATTTTGAAATCAATTCGAAGGCAGTATTTCGGACATCATGACATCACCTCCAAGGATAAGGTACAGCTTTTTACAACTCACTTAAGAGGTTTTACTAAGTACTCAAGCTGCTATCCTTGAAGCTGCTGAGTTTGAATTTCCAATCTCATGTCATAATCCTGCCATTACCCTTTTCTCTCTAGCATCCACCTGCTAAACACAGTAGATATTATTTGCAGATTAGCAACCGAGATCAATCAACAATAATTTATAGAGCCCCAAAAAGATATACCTCAGGTAACAGGAAAACCCTGGTGGTGTCAGTCATTTGATCGGATAATGATTCCTCACTATTTATGAAACCAAGGTACTTAAAATGTTGTCGTCCTAGGTTATATGTGGAAATCAAGGCTTAAGGAAAAAAACTTATTGGGATCATAGCCTAGAAGCAAATTCAAGCTCTGCCCAGGAGCCATCACCCACAAACTCCTGTCCCAACACACACATACACACCCCTAACCGGTGAGGGCAGAGGACCTTCAAAAGCAACACAGCTTCATTTACCAAATGTCCTATTTTCTGGCTCTCCACTTTTTTCCGTGCTGAATTGGTAATGGAGCTAATAAAGGTTCAAGATTGCTCTTTCTGGGGGCCAAATTTTTCTTTTCTCCATGTCATGCTTTTTATTCAGAAAATCATTTTCTTTGCATTGTTTTCACAAAAGCTTTCCAAACACCCCCAAATAATGTGGAGAAATTGGCTTTTATTTTGAACAGGCTTTTTCAATGCACACTGTATCTCTCAGCATATCTATTATATTAATCCAAGCCTTAATGATACAATGGGTAAAAACAGTGTACGGATGTGTATAAATGAAAAATTTAATAGATTTCCCTCTTAATGTAATAGAATTGGCATGAGGCATTGGGAACAGGAGTGAAAGTAGTCACTCAAGCATTGTGTTTACATGATATTTAAATACAAGTGGCTGGGGTATAAGTACTGCTAAGTACACCTGAAAGGGATGGTGCCTCCTAATCATTGTTTCAGCAATTGACAGTTGTTTACACAACAGCAGCACATTCGCTGCTGATTTGAATAATAAACATGCTTAAATACCAGCTGGATAATAGAAGGATAATTGAAACATAGTTTAAAGCTCTGATTTACAGGCATTGTAGCAACACTTTTATTTGCTGTACAATGCCGCACTTCTGTGCAGTTTCTGAAAAAAAAAATGTTTAAGGCATTGTTTCAAACATTGGGGTCTATTAAACTTGATTAATACACTCAGCATATGTATCCATAGCTCAAGCCATGCCTGGGCATACTTGAGACAGCTATTGTGCAATGTGTTTGATCAAAACACTTGATGCTATAATAGACCATTCAGGAGGCCTGCAATGCAGTGTGTCCACCAGAGCTCTGAGCAGTGGTTGGGACCACAGGTACTTGATGGGTCCCTGGACCACAGGCACCTGATAAGTTTCATGCTTCACAGGTTAAAAAAAAAAAAAAAATGAGAGGGTTGACCTGAATCATCTCAGATTGTATAAAGTGATGCTTCTAAACTATATCTAATTTGCCCCGCTTTCTTTGCATGTGACCTTTTCTTTGTTCCCATGCCCCTTGCTACCATCTTAGTTCAGGCTAGTTTTACCTCTAACCTGGTCAACTGCAAGAGACCTAACCTGGGCATCTGCTCCCAGGGCCTCTCTGTTTTAGCCCACCCTGTGTTGCCAACACAATGGTCCTTTTTCATGTAGGAGTGCTGGAGCCAGGCAGGCTGCATGCTCAGGATGGTCCTGTGGGTTGGCAGCCCCTGGCAAGTGTTAGCTGCCACTCCAGTCCTCAAACGTGGGGGTCCTAAAACGTGACAGAACCTGTTCACTTGGAATAGGTCATGCTTCTGGAAGTTACTCATGTAACCATCTGGAAGTTACTCATGTAACCAAACTAGCAGGAGCATAATTTGCCAACTAGAAGGCTGATATGTTTATTGATTTATCAATTTGCTAGGGGAGATATGTCTTATAGGATCATTCACATTGGTCATTCAGAACACTCTCTCCTGGAATGATTGCCTCAGAGGAGCAAATGATGAGTCAGAAAGTTGCTTAATGAACATAAAGTAAGAGCAAAAGGAATGGGATGAATTGCCACTTTCCACTCTGGGGAAAATGCTGCCTAAAAGTAATAGCACTCAGGCACCAAGCCAGACATCTATTATTGCTAATTCTTTTAAAATCCCCCAGGAATTGTTATTCCCTTTTAAATATAAGGGGACTGATCTAAGGCCACATCGTTGTTGAGTTATAGCATCGAAACCACATTACTTGCTAACTAATTACTAATCATCATATTCATGGCCAAGAATAATTACCAGACACTGATACACTGATATTCAGGTCTCCCTCCATCTCTGTCTCTTTCTCTATCTCCTGGATTGACTGGGTTGAGTAAAAGCAGACAGGTGTTTATTTTCTCACTTCTTTTTAGTGCACAAGTCATAGGGGTCATCTTCCACCCTCTGCTAGACCTGATGGGTGACCCATAGATGCTGAGTGAGTAACTGAGTGAAAAGTTAAATGAACTTTAAATGATTGTTACTTAATGCCAAACCTGTCTTTCTGAGAATACAGCCTGAGACGCAGCGAGAGTTTGGACAATCGTGGCATCTCCAATCTATTAAGACATGGCGTTGCTTCCGCAAATAGCTCACCTCATCTGGTATGAGTGTCGCACTAAAATTTAGTTTCCATCACAACCACAACCCGAAATTTTAAAGACCATTATCAGCCTTCCTCCATGCACAAAATCCATATCCTTCATCTTGTTACTTACCAATTCAAAACCAGGCACAAAAGTAGGAGACTCATTTTCAGAAGCTAATGACAGCAGGGCCTAGGGTCTTTCCTGTAGCACAAGATGGCCCTCATCAAGCATGGCGCCATCTTGCCCTCAGAGCCTCTTCTGAGAGAGTTTACCTCAGTCACAGTCACTGCTGAAGCAGCAACTCTCCACCCTACTCTGACTCCAGCTGGGTAGACACGTGGGCACCTGATCCAAGGACATGCAGATGCCAGCCAATAATCTACAGGATGGCCCGACACAAAACAGAAGCTGAGTTTCTCCCTCCCTCTCTCTCTTGATCTCTCCCTCTCTCTTTGATTAAAGAAAAATCAGGCAGTTGACAGTGAAGTCAGAGGCAGAAAACATGCACAAAGAGAGAAGCCATGAAGTAGAATAAGGACCATGAATGATCAAAACAAGTCACAGTTAGATAGAAGGTAGAGAAACCAAAACAACTGTAGAGTGAAGCGTCAAGAGCATGAACTCTGGCCGCAGACTCCTGCCCAGGTCTGAACCCCAGTTCAGACCTTTTCCTAGCAGTGTTACCTTGACCTGGTTCCTCCACCTCTAACAGCATCTGGCCCATGGTAAGTGCTGTGTATGTGCTGGCATGCTAGGTATTGCTATTGAGCACTTATGATGTGCCAATCAGTGTGCTCAATCTTTTACATGTATAAACTCAATCTTCACAACAAAAGCATGAAGTTCTGTTATTATCCCCATTTTACACATCAGAAAACAGAGGCACAGAGAGGTTAAATAGCTTGCCCAAGTTCATATAGCTGGAACGTGGTAGGGGTGGAATTTGAATCCAGACAATCTGGCTCTGAGGCAGCACAGGCATCATCAAAGAGAGGTTGTGTGACCCATGACAGGGAAATAACATATTCAAGAGGTCCTTTGGCTGCAGATTCAGTCCTAACACACAAGACTCCTCAGAGCTACCCACCTCCCATAGCCCAAGGTAGTCTGGGTGGTTCTTTTTTTCCCTAAAACTGAAAATGCCCGACAACAGCTGGAATTAGTCCTGAACTGGGGAGAGTGAGGTGCATTTGTGGAACACAGAATAGGATCTCAGGGGATATGTGGGGTAAGTGGAAGTGGATATTGCATGGTGACAGGGTGAAGGGAAATGAAGCCCCACAGGCCAGATGAGTGATAAACACTGGGCTTTCATTGATAAGATTCCCATGACCCAGACCTTGAGTTCCCTAGATGGGGAACTCAGTGGCTTTGACTCTCTCTGGTTCACAGATTAGGAATGAGGAAAAGATCACAAAGCAGATAGATGCTGTGCACCATATCAGACAAGTTACAATGGGAAAAGGGCACCTTCCTTCCTTTCCTAAATAATAAATTTTATGTTAGGTACTCAGTTTGCAGATCTCTAAAGATTAGAAGATTCTCAAAGCTTCCAGAGGTGGTGAGGGGAAGCAAGTTGCCTGCAAAAAAATGAGAAAACTGGCATCAAATTTTCCAAAGCAACACTAAATGATAGAAAATAATGGAAAAGATAATACTTTTCAAAATTCTGAGGGAAACTGAATTTAAGGCCCAGTTAAACCATTAAGTAAATGTGACATTTTCAGACATGCAAAGACTCGGAAAGTTTATCTCCCACACTCTGTACTAGGCAGTTACTTGAGGATATGCTCCAGCAAAACAAAAGAGTAACACAGGGGAAAGGTCTGGAATTTAGAAAATACTGGTATGGGCCAAAAGTGAATTAAAGCCCAGAACAGCAATTATGGCACAGAGTTAGAGAACAATCCATATGGATAAGACAGTAGGAAACAGGACACCAGCAGGGAGGAATCACAATCAAAAAGGAATTCCATATATTTGGTATCATGCTTGAGAAGTTAAAAACAACTGTAAGGATAAGTTTAAGGCAGACAATGCAAAAAAAAATTACAAACTCAAAGAAAAACAAAAATCTATTTAAGAAGGAAATATAATCAGTTAACTCCTTGCCTATGATAGAATTGTTTCTGTTATGTGCAGTGAATCTTGAACCCACCTCCCTTTATATTTTTCTAGGTTCAAAAACATACATTCTTAATAGAAATTATCATAATATGATAATTGTATAGACCCAGCATTTTTAACATAATATTATGTGAAAACCTTTCTGGATATATAGTTCTAACTCATTGTGTTTAATAAGTTCATCAGAGTCCACATAAATCATGACATATCTATGTATTCCCCTTCTGATGAACATTCAGACTGTTTCCAATCTTTTCCAATTGTTTATACTTTTTATTATAAACAATGCTATGTAAATATCCTTGTACTTTTTTTATACTGATATATTTATTTCTACAGAATAGAGTCTAGTAGTGGGGTGATTAGAATAAAACTTTGTAATTTTAACAGATACTTTGGAATTATTTTCCAGAAGGTCTTAGCAGCTCACACTGGCACTGGCACCACACAAGGATGGCAGTTTCTGCATATCCTCACTAGTGCTGGATGTCATAATTTATTTATTTTTCTGTTCATTTTTTCAGTCTCTTTCATGAAGATTCTTGTTTTAGTTTTGGCAAGCAGACTTTGCAATTCCTCAATCTCTAGAAATAGAAATAGAATGAGGTTGTTTTTGGTTTTATGTGTGATAAGTAACTGTTAATAGGCAGGAACATCTTTTTTAGAACAATGATGTGAGAAGAAGTATAAGTGTGAGGGCAGGCAAGGGGTGAAGTGTACTACATATGTCAATCATAGTGACAGCAATGGCTGCTACAGGCACCTCATCCAGAGCCCCTGCTGAAGGGGAATGCCTTGTCACCGTGCTTCGCGCCACATGATCCCTCCTGCCTACCCAGATTCTGTGTATTAAACCAGTGTGGATACCTGATCTAAGGAAAATAGAGCCACCGGTTATCAGCTACCTCTACCATGGCTTGCTGTGAAAAGACTAGGCTAAGTAGATTTTTCATTCCCAGGAATTCAAATTGAGGAAACATGAAAAGAATCACATAGTTCACTGTGGCAAATGAAACCATATGGCCAAGGGGTAGAGTTAAAAACCATGCATGGCAAAACAAAATTACAAAGGAGCTACAACAATAAAGCAGAAGAGATAGAACAGCCATAGAGGGAAAAAAAAAGGGTTGTGAAGAAAAGACAGAGAATACAAGAGAAAAAAATGAAGCCACTTTTTAGGAAGAAAATGGAACATATGCCAAAAGGAAAGCAGACACCATAACTAGATAGCTGCTTGATTACGAGAATAGAGAGAATTAGCCTACTCTGTGATCAGCCTCGATTACATATGCTTTTTTGGCTATTTCTGCTCCAGTTTCAATCCATGCTTTTCATAATAATTTTATTGACTTTATTACCAAAGTAATTCAAATTATAGAATCTTTAAAAAATGAAAATGAGAACAGAAGACAATAAAGATCGGTCCATAATTCTATCACCAAAGACAACCACTAAATATTTTTCATCTTTTCTTCTATTAACTTTTAGTGGGATCTCATGGTTTATGTTATTTTGTAAAATGATCTTTCATATTTTGCCACATGAAAATGTTAATATTAAAAATACATTGTAAACATATTCCATGTAATATTGGAAAATGTACTTCTAATGACTACATTTTCTCTGATCTATAGATGAACCATAATTTATTTAATCGATTCTCCCATTTTGAATATTTACAATGATTTGTCACTCAGTAAATTTGATACATAAAAAGTGATATTTTGTTTTAATCTATATTTAACAGATTACTGGAGATCCTAAACATTTCATCAAGTAATTATCCATTTTATATCTTATTATATCCTGTTTGTATCATTTTTTTTACTGGATTTGTTTTCAATGATTTCTAGAAGCTATTTATTAAGGATATTAACCTTTGTCTTATATGACACAAATATTTTTCCCAATTTACTTGTCTTTCAATTTTATTTATTGCAGATTGCATATCCAGAAGCCATTTACAATCTGTCACCCTGGTCTCACTCTAAGACAGCAGAAGGAAGGCACATTTTCCCAGACTCTTTTGCAGCTAGGAGTGGTCATGTAACCCATTTTAGACAATACGATATTAATGGAAGTTGCTGGGAAATAATCTGGAAATTTTTTAAAATAAGGGATAGGCTCAGCTAGCATGCCTCTTAGGTATTTTGCCTGTTTGCCTTCTTTCTGCTTGGAATATGAATATGAGCCTGGAGGTACATAAACAATTATGCAACCATGAGGTAAATTCTAGGAAGACAGAGCTGTACACTGAACAGGAAATGGAAGGATGGAGGAGTCCACATTTCCTGAGTCACACTATAAGCTTGACTACAAACTTGCAGTTTACATGTTGCTTGCGACAAATAAATCAGTATCTATTTAAGTCAGGCTTTTTTGTTATTAATAATGTGTGTATGTAGTTTTTGTAAACTTAACTTTAAAATCCAACAATTATTTTTTTCTTTTTCTTCCTTTTTTTTTTTTTTTTTTTTTTTTTTTTTTTGATGCAGTCTCACTCTGTAGCCCAGGCTGGAATGTAGTGGTGCAATCTTGGCTCACTGCAGCCTCTGCCTCCCGGGGTCAAGCGATTCTCATGCCTCAGCCTCCCGAGTGGCTGGGATTACAGATGCCTGCCACCACGCCTAATTTTTATATTTTTAGTAGAGATGAGGTTTCACCATGTTTGTCAGTCTGGCATTTCTTTTCTTTGTAAGCCTACTAAGTGCCATACAAATACCAGAAAAATTAATGGTTTATGCCTTTTAACCTGTGATAATCTCCACACACCAGAGATTATGTCAACATTTATACATATTTGCTTCTAATACTTGCATGTTTTAATTTTAAACCATTAATTCTTCTGGTAATTTGTTTATGGAATGAATCAGGAGAATATTTTTTCTCTAAATGGCAATCAAATGTTTAAAACACAGTTTATAGGCAAACTTTTCATTTTTCTCAAAATGACTTGTCCTTTGTTCATTTATTCAAACTTTTAATTACTGTAATTCAATTATTCAACCTTTGTAATACATTTATATCTTGTAGAACAAACCTAGTCTTACTCAATTTTCCCCCACATCCTAAACTATAATTTCATACGTATTCATCAAGTTACCTTTAGAATCATTTTGTTATGCTCCAAATATAATCCCTTGGAAATTTTAACTGAAATGGAATTAAATCTATAGACTACTGGTATCTTTAAATATTGATTCTTTTCACCCATTCACTCAGATTTTTCTCATAAATCGTTCAGCAATACTTTATAGTTTTCTTTTTCTTTTTTGAAAGAGTCTCGCTCTGCGTACAGGCTAGAGTGCAGTGGCACAATCTCGGCTCACTGCAACCTCTGCCTCCCGGGTTCAAGCAATTCTTCTGCCTCAGTTTCCTAAGTAGCTGAGACTACAGTTGCGCACCACCACACCTTCCTAATTTCTTTGTATTTTTAGTAGAGACGGGGTTTCACCATATTGGTCAGGCTGGTCTCAGCCTCGTGATCCGCCCGCCTTGGCCTCCCAAAGTGCAGGGACTGCAGGTGTGAGCCACTGCACCCGGCCAGTTTTCTTTCAATAAGTTTATTGCTAGGTATTTTATAAATTGTACCGCTACTGTTGATAGGATTTTTCTGTTTTCCAATTTATTCTGCAGTGAATTTGAAAGCAATTAATTTTTTGTTTACTTTACATATAGGCACCCTTCTAAAATCCATAATTCACTCTAAAATATTTTTATTTTATTGTATGTTTAGATATAAAATCATATCTCCTGAAAATACAGTCACACACCATGTAAGGACATTTCAGTCAACAAAAGATGACATATATAACAGTGGCCCTATAAGAGTATGATGGAACTGAAAAATTCCTATTGTTTAGCTGTCCTAACATCATAGCACAACCCAGTATTCATATATTTGTGGTGACGATGGTGTCCATAAACCTACTGCACTGCCAGTCATATAAAAATATAGCGTATACAATGACGTGTGGTACATAATGCTCGATAATGATAATAAACTATGTTACTTGTTTATGTATTTATTGTCCTATTCTTTTTTATCACTATTTTAAAGTGTACTACTTCTACTGATATATTTTTTAAGTTAACTGTAGAACAGCCTCAGGCAGGTCCTTGGGAAGGTATTCCAGAATAAGGCATTGTTATCGTAGGCGGTGACAGCTCCGTGAGTGCTATTGCCCTTGAAGACCTTCCAGCCGGACAAAATGAAGACAGTGATGTTGGTGATCCTGACTTCGTGGAGGCCCAGACTAACGTGTGTGCTTGTGTCTTAGTTAACAAAAAAAGTTTTCAGTGTCAAAAAAAATTTTAAATAGGAAAAAGCTGACAGAATAAGGATATTTTAAAAAATTGTACAGCATATGTTTATGTTTTAAGCTAAGTTATTCAAAAGAGTCAGAGGTAAAAAATTTAAAGTTTTGAAAAGTTACAGTAAGAATTTATTATTGAAAGAAAAATATGTTTAACAAACAGTGTAGCCTACATGTATAGTCCTCATAAAGCCTATAGTAGTATAATGTCACTCACCGACTCACACAGAGAAACTCTTTGTCCTGCAAGCTCCATTTATGGCATGTGTTCTATACAGGTATGCCATTTTTTATCTCCTATATGGTATTTTTATGGTACTTTTTCTATGTTTAGACATGCAAATACTTTTCATTGTGTTACAACTGCCTACACTATTCAATATAGTAACATGCCGTGCAGGTTTGTAGTCTAGCAGCAATGGGCTATGCCATACAGCCCAGGTGTATAGTAGGCTATACTATCCAGGTTTGTGTTAGCACACTGGTCCCCAGCTCCCAGGCCATGGGCTAGTACCGGTCTGTGTCCTGTTAGGAATCGGGCCGTACAGGAGGTGAGCAGCCAGCGAGCCAGCATTACCTCTCGACTGGCTTCAGGAGTGCAGAACCCTACTGTGAACTGCGCATGCGAGGGATCTAGTTTATGCTCATGATAAGAAGCTAACTAAATCACCTAGTGATGCATTCTCAGAATGTAGTCCTGTGACATGAATATAATGATCATTTCATCAACTCCATTCCAGTTGTATACCTCTAGTTCTTTATCTTGTTTTATGCTTTTTCTACAACTAGAGAACAATTACAAAACAGAAGTGGGAACAGGATCATGATCTTTAAAGGGCCTTCCTCAAGTGTTGCAACACTGTTTATGATGCTGAATGTTGACATAAAAGAATTAATCTGGCCGGGCGCAGTGCTCACACCTGTAATCCCAGCACTTTGGGAGGCCAAGGTGGGCGGATCACCTGAGGTCAGGAGTATGAGACTAACCTGGACAACATAGTGAAACCCCGTCTCTACTAAAAATACAAAAATTAGCTGGGCGTGGTGGCCGGTACCTGAAATCCCAGCTACTCGGAGGCTGAGGCAGGAGAATTGCTTGAACCTGGGAGGCAGAGGTTGCAGTGAGCCAGGGTCGTGCCACTGCATTCCAGCCTGGGTGACAGCAAGACTCTGTCTCAAAAAAAAAAAAAAATTAATCTTCAACATATAAAGAAAACATGCTTTTATTCCTAGTTGCTTAATTTTATCAAAAGTATTTCTTGGTATCTTTTTTATCTGAACTATTGTGATTAATTATATTACAAGATTTTCTAATATGGAAAAACTACAGTATAACGGGAATGAAAATTCTTCGCCCTAATGTATTTTTTTTTTAACTTACTGGTGGATTTTATTTGCTAATCAATTATATGTCTTTTAGGATATATTCATCATGTGCATTAATGGGTATACCCCCAAAGGAATTCATTGCTAATTTTGGTTGTTACCTTTGTTAGATATGGTATAGGATAATGTTCACCCAGGAAATGAAATTCCAAACTTTCCAAATATCTTCATGGTTAGGAGGTATTTAAAAGCATCAGAATTATCTCTTAACAGTTTGAAAACAAACAACATAAAAAGACCTTGAACATTTTTTCCCTTAACCTAACTGTTTGAAAACTTTCCCAACTTTTTTGGTCTTTAGTTTATTTAGTTATATCTTGACACAATTTTTATAATTATTAGCACAAAATTTTAACTAGCAGTTTATGAAAATTACATTTTTCCAAGTCTTAGTAAATATTTGGTTGTCTCAAAATCCTAGATTTTAGAACTATTTACTAACAACTTTTTACTGTTACAGAATTTGTTAATTTCTTCTTTTATTTGTTTAAAATTAATTCCCTCAATCTGCTTTCTTTGGGAATATTTTGTCAACTCTAATTTCTTGGACTAAAATACTGTTCATTCATTTTCGTTAATTCTTAATACTAAAACCATTTAAGAAAATGCATTTTAATCCTGTGACCGCTTTGGTTGCATCCAATGTGTTTTGATATGTAGTGTTCTTGTTATTTTCTAAATTATATGTAATTGAAATTGTCATATCCTCATATGATTTTAGAAGCTATTAAGAGAGACTGTGTTGTTATTTTCCTAATTTTTGGTTTGGTTGGAGTTTGTTGTTTGGGGAAAATTTCTAAGGGTTTTTTTATCCTTAAGTTAAACTTTTGTTATTAGTTTCTAATTTTATTGCTTTATGGTCACAGAAAACAGTCTATATCACGTATGCTTTGCAAAGTTTGTTGAGGTTTTCAGAGGCTGCACAGATGCTGGAAAAGAACAAACATACGCTATAAAATATATTGTTCAATAAAAACATATCTTAAATCAACCAAATTATTTATATAATTCAAATCCTCTATGTTTATTGTTTGATGACTCATTCAGTCAAAAGAAGAAACATCAAAGTTGATTATATTTCTCTGCTGATTTCTGTATTCCCAACTTTATAGATTTTAATCCAATGTTCATGATGCATCTAAATATATAATGCATATGTCCTTTGTGAGTCTTACTGTTCATCATTATACACTAACAAGTGATGTGCTGATAAACTGGCTCTGAAGAAAATAATTGAAACGCCCTGGTTTGTAGCATTTGCAACCCTTGTGGTATAAATACTTCCACTGTGGCAAATTTCCAAGTTATTGATACAAGGTCATTGCACTCAGAGTCGGGACAAGATGGACACACTAGCAAGCTCCATCACACCACTGACAGTAAGTTCCTTTTCTTTTTTCTTTTTCCTGAGACAAAGTCTTACTCTGTCACCCAGACTGGAGTACAGTGATGTGATCTTGGCTTACTGCAACCTCTGCCTCCTGGTAACCTCAGGTAAGTTACTTCTCTGTCCTTCTGCTCCCCATCTGTAAAATGGGCACATTAGGGCCAGGCATAGTGGCTCATGCCTATAATCCCTGCACTTTGGGAGACCAACGCAGGCAGATCACCTGAGGTCAGGCATTCGAGACCAGCCTAGCCAAAACGGTGAAACCCCCGTCTCTACTAAAAATACAAAAATTAACCAGGTGCAGTGGCATGTGCCTGTAACCCCAGCTACTTAGGAGGCTGAGGCAGGAGAATCACTTGAACTCGAGAAGTGGAGGTTGCAGTGAGCCAAGACCATGCCACTGCACCCCAGACTGGGTGACAGAGCGAGACTGCATCTTAAAAAAGAAAAAAAAAGTGAGGGGCATATTAGGAGAGCATACTTCATAAAGTTTAATTAATGTGTTTTAGAACAGTACCTGGCAAACAATAAATACCTTATGTGTTCCCTTTTACTATTATTGGACTTTTAATGTTGCTTTCTAAAGACCCCCTCAGTAGAACATCTTTGAATAATCTTTCAAAGTGGGCCTATGTGGTGTATTTTCTAAACCTTGTATATTTGAAGCTGTTTTTCTGTTACCTGTATACTTTAAAGACTGCAAGGCTGGGCTGTAAATTCTTGATCACAACTATTCTCCTTCAAAATCCTTTCCCATTACTTTCTGAAATTTAATGTAGCAAAGAAGTCTAAATCAAGTGTACTTTTGTTTCTTTGCAGATAATCTAGTTTATATTATTTTTAAAGGGTTTTAAAGTTATCGTTAAAATTTACTCTTTTTTTTTTTTTCAGGTTGTCTATGTGTGGCTCTCTTTTCATTAGTTTTATCTGGAATAGTCAGCCTTTACACTATCTCTTGTAGATTTCAGTTTGTCAGTTCAAAAACAAATTTTTAAGACAGAGTCTCACTCTGTCGCCCAGGATGGAGTGCAGTGGTGCAACCTCCGTTCACTGCAACCTCTGCCTCCAGGGTTCAAGCCATTCTCCTGCCTCTGCCTCCCAAGTGGCAGGGATTAGAGGTACTTGCTGCTATACCTGGCTAATTCTGTATCTTTAGTAGAGACAGGGTTTCACCATGTCAGTCAGGCTGATCTAGAACTCCTGACCTCAAGTGATCCGCCCACCTCAGCCTCCCAAAGTGCTGGGATTACAGGCATGAGCCACCACCAAATTGTCACATATTTATACACTTTTATTCCTTTCCATTTATTCTATCCCCTACTTCAAAGGCACCAACGTCTAATGTTCTGGTTCTCCATTCTCTGTTACCCTGTTATCCACTTCTATCATTTTCTTGCTTATATTTCTCATCCTTTTCCCCTTCTGCACATTTATAGAGACTTTTTAACATTGTCTCTCAAAACAACATGACTTTCCAATGCACCATTTAGTGTTCTCCATTGCCTCCTTTTGTTTCTAAGTACCGCTATTAAAATTTTAGGGTTTTTTTCTATCCTTCCACTTCTCTATATTTTTCTTTTTACCTCATCTGCAGACTTTGCTTTTATTCATGTTGTTTTGATCTCTATTGGAAATGTCAAGGAATTTTTTGAATTTTAAATCTGGATTTGACATTGATAATTCTTAGCAGTATGCATTTCCTTGAGTCTTCCTTTATTCACAGTTTAATAGGACTTACTTGTCCTTGAACAAAGTGAACCATATCTGCCATTAGAGTCTGTCAAAAGGCATGATGAATTGATTGCATTAGTTCCTTTCTACATGTGTGTGACAACCTAGTCCCAGCCATTTCTGTAGCTGGGAGGCAGGTTAATATGTATAACTTCATATTTAATTCCTACTCCCTATGACCATATCATATACTACAGTGGTTCTCACATTGTAGGATGCATCAGAAACACCTGAAAGGGTTGTTAACCTACAAATTGATGAGCTCTACACCCAGATTTCTGATTTTTACATTTCTAACAAGTTCCAAGCTGACTCTGCTGGCCCAGGACCACACTTTAGGAACCATTAATCTATAAAATCCCTGTCCAGTTTTCTGAACCTCTGAAACAATGTAGGACATGACATGCCATGATTTCCAGCACACATTTCTCTCTAGAACACACTTGCTCTCTGCATTTTCCTACAGTGCTTTCCCTGTGAGGTCTTTCAAATACAATGTGCCTCCTCCTCTACAATCCCTCATTCTGTTTCCTACTAAGTTATCGTCAGGGCAGTTTTGACTTCAACTAGTTCTAAAATGATGGAGTGTGGGGAGCAGTAGATGAAGAGAAGATATCGACTCCCTTAGTATCTACATTTTAGGTTGGCACTTACATACAGTCAAGCTCCAGGGACACAGGGAAGGGAAGAGTCTTAAGTGCATTCCTACCATTTTCCTGATTGTCTCTGTTTCATGTGGCCAAGACTACGTCTGTCTTTGTGCAGTCCTTTTTTATGATCAGTATAGCTTCACTTCAAACGTTGGCCCTTAGTTGTCTACTTCTCTATTTTTAATGTGCATAAATATTTCAGTAGATCTTTGGTGAGAGCTATATCAGAGCCTATTAGCCAGGCATTGTTTTGAACTATGACACCATTTTAAGCCAAAATTCTTTTTGCACAACTTGACCAAAATAGAAAGCTCAGGGATCCTGACTTCTTAACTTTACAGCCAGCCCATTCCTGACTTTAAGATGTTAATAAAGGACCCAAAGTCATAAACTTCATGTAACTGAATATTCCTATAACTAAGTGCAAACTGCCACTAAGTTCATTTCTGAAAGCCTCGTGGAAACAAACCTCCTGGAAAAGGGAGTCAGATGTTCTTATGTTCTTACAGAGCCAGGCTCTCGTATTATACAGGATGTGACTATGAATAGCATCTCTTAATATTATTGTTTTTTGAGATGAAGTTTTGTTCTTGTTGCCCAGGCTGGAGTGCAATGGTACAATCTTGGCTCACTACAACCTCCACCTCCCAATTTCAAGAGCTTCTCCTCAGCCTCCCAAGTAGCTGGGATTACAGGCACATGCCACCACACCCAGTTAATTTTGTATTTTTAGTAGAAATGGAATTGCTCCATGTTGGTCAGGCTGGTCTCGAACTCCTGGCCTCAGGTGATCCACCCGCCTTGGCCTTATCTCCTCTTGCATTTTAGACCCGCAACATCACAAGCAACACCACCATGACCTCCACCAGCAATATGCATTTCCTTGAGTCTTCCTTTACTCACAGTTTACTTCTTCTAGACTTTGGCTCTACTTTTAAATCATATCAACCAGCTCAGAGCATCCCTCTACCCAACTGTCACATGCTCAGCGGAGGCCTGGCTGGGGTCTGCTGCAGGAGATGGGCACAAAATGGTCTCCCAGGGGAACAGCAGTTCCCATACAGCATTCCAAGGACATACAAGCTTTAAAAAAAATGGGGACAGAATTGTTCACAGCCAGTTTATAAAGAGGGAGACAGAGCTCACACATAAGAGGAGAGTAAGCACAGGAACGCTCAGAAACACGGAAAAGGACATTTCTCTATCGGTGACAATGCCTATTATATGACATTCAAACACCACAAGTGCTATTCAGCTGCTTGTAAGTCACGAAAGGTGAGAGAAAACACTTATCTCCTTTGTAGAAAGGGAAAAGGAGGTGGAGAATCCTTCACACAAAGACCCACTTTGACTTAAAATACAGGGTAAGCAGTATTAGAAATCCATGTGCACAAAGCCCACCTATTAAGATTCTGAACAAACAGGAGCCTCGATACCACAAGGCTCTGTTGTTAATATGTGGTTAGTTATGTCAAGGACACTAAACAAAGCTGCTCTTCATGTGTCTGTTTGAGCTCTCGCAGTTGATAACCACAGCGACTCCTGGGTTACGACCCTAAACAGGCGGCCATTGTGCCAGGAAAAGCGGCAGATGGGCTCCAATGCCGATAGCACAACTGCGAATCCACACCTTTGGCCGCCTGGGTGGGGTCTCGGCAAAACTCAGAAGTAGATGAAGTTTTACTTTGGCGGTGGTTTGTGCTCGGCCCCGTGCCGCCTCCACACACACGGTGGTGTCGTGCCAAGCCCCTATTGTACGTGGCCGAAAAAGAGGTGCTGAGCCAGCAAACAAGACATGGCATTTCCCTGGGGGCTTACATCCGGGGCAGACAGCCCACTGGCGGTAGGCTGGACAGAAGCAGCACCTTACACACAATCCAGTGGTGGCAGGATGGGCAGGAAAGCCACAACCACTTGCAAAAAGCATGCAGCTTATATACAGTATTTCCATTTAACACCTTCCCCCTAACAATCTCCACCTGGCAATTTTTATTCAACCCAAAATGCAGGGCCTCAATCTCCTGCTCAGCCCCTGTTCCACTGGATGGGTAGGGACCCAGATGTTCCTTATGAACAAGGAACAAATCTCCAGGTTAGCCACTCTTAAATTTCCTCAGAACACACATTCAGGTGCGTCTGTCGTACACAGTCATTCTAAGGCTATGCTTAAGTTATTGCTCTCAGCTGCGTTTACCCTACAACGAGTCACCTGCTTGCCAGCGCTGAGCCTTACCTGGAGCCACCCTCTTCACTGGCAAGTCCTTGCTCCTGACTCAGGTGCCCCATTAAAGCCTTATTTATTTATTTGGCAGAGTCTTGCTCTGTGGTCCAGGGTGGAGTACAGTGGTGGAATCTCTGCCCACTGCAACCTCTGCCTCCAGGGCTTAAGCGATCCTCCCGCCTTGCCCTCCTGAGTAGCTGGGATCACAGGCATACACTACTACACCCGGCTAATTTTTGTATTTTTAGTAGAGATGGCATTTCACCATGTTGGCCAGGCTGGTCTCGAACTCCTGTCCTCAAGGTATCCGCCCTCCTCAACCTCCCAAAGTGCTGGGATTACAGGCGTGAGCCATTGTGCCCGGCTGTTCCATTAAAGCCTTCTTGCAGGCCCCCGGTTTCTGCCAGCCTGACTTACTTAATGGGGAGGCACTGAGGGCTGCTGATAGATTAATGGGCCTCCTTGCCAGATAACAGACACATTTTGTTCCAGATAAAAGTAGCGTTTTAACAACTGCCTTTAGTGCCTAGCCACCGTGGGGCTACGAGGTAAACATTGGGGTGGGCAAGGGGAGCATCTCAGTTCCTCCTCAAACGACACAGCACCAAACTGCGCCCTAGAACAAGGCCAATCCTGCTCCGGCCTTATCATGCAGCACTTTGGGGATCCCGGATCCTTTGCTTTGCTTGTGATGAGCAAGTCCAGCTGAAAAGTCTGTGAAGGTGAGAATTAGAAGGTGAGGTCCCATCCCTGCAGCCATCATCTGAGCCATTCTGCAGCCTCCCCCTCTCTAGAGAGCACTCCCCTCCTCAACCCCAAAGACAAAGGCAAACCTGCTGCCACCTTTTCAGATCCTCTTTAAAGCAAGCAGCTTTTCAGATTCCTTGAGAGCAGTTCATTCTCTCACTGCACTTCGGCAGCACTCACAGTCCTGCCATCTTGAACTACCCATCCAAGCCAGGGAGGCAAAGCATGGCCTTGCCCAGGCAGCCAACACGTCTCCCCTTCCTCTGATGACCACAGAGCACTCCAGGCCTTTTTAGAAGAGACCACCTGCTGCGCTGGAAGCTGAACCATTGTCCAACACCCATGTACAATGGGCCTGAGAATGAATGGATGTCCAGGCGGAGGAAACAGGCCTGCTTCACCTCACACGGAGTCAAGAGGGAGGCAGAAAAGACTGGCCTCCAAGAGCCCCTCCTAGCAAGTCAGATGTGCATGAAACAATGTTGGTCTCTCCAGCCGGCACCACTGAGAGCCCACATCAGCTCTGCTTTACCACTGAGTGGGATTCGTTGTATGTGTTACCATATTAAGCCGCTTTCAACATCCGTAGGGAAAAGAGAGGTGAAGGCTGAAGGAAAGGGACCTAGTTTTCATTCAATGGGACATTAATGGATATAGAAGTGAAACAGCTTCTTCTGGAAAAGGCAGAGACCATGCCAAACGGGTCTTCAGAAATAACCCCTTCTCCATCCTCACTGCCCAGCCCATTCCAAGCCCACTGTTATCTGTTGCCAGGATTGGTACAAACCCCTAAGATACTAACTGCAGTCTTTGTCCTGGGTTTGGCTGATTTCACTCCATCCTTCACAGCATTTCCAGAACTCTTATTTTGGAAATAAACGTGATCATGTTGCTTTCTTTCTGAGCTCTCCCACCAGCCCTTTGCCTATAGCATAGAGGCGGTCTCCATCTGGCTCCAAAACTTCTCCAGCTTTATGTCCAGATGACCTCCATTTTGCCCTGAAAGCTCCAGCTACCCAGAACTTCTTGCTTTTCCATTGAACATATTATGCTCATTCAGAATTCTAAGCCACTGAGATGCCTTTATTCTATTCCTGGGACAACTATATGTCTTTCAGCCACGTCCCCTACTCTGAAGTTGTTTCAGAGTCCCTGCCTCCCTGAGTTGCCACTGCACACCCTATCCTAGGCTGCAGCAGACTGTGGTGTAATATTTTGTTCCTCTGTCTCATTCAACTGTGAGCTCCTCCAAAGTTAGGATGGTGTCTTATGCTCTTTGCATCCTTGGCATCTCTTTTGTGGTCTGGAATAAAGTAGATGCTCAATAAATGCCTATTGAATGAAGGGGCTCAGAGCAAAATAAGCCCATTCCATTCTTAGATTGACATCATCCACAAATCCAGCTTCCATGATTCCTAAGCATTATGTCCCTGGCCCACAACGCCCACTCCCATTGGATACTCCCTCCTGTGGGGGCTTTCCTGCATCTTTCACCTCCCATCCAGCCCACTTGGGTCCTCCCTGGGAATCCCTCACACCTAGAGTACCAACTCGTCATACCAAGAATGACACTCAAAATTCTCCTTCTTCCCAGCAGCCCTCCTTAAGCAACTGTTCTCAGGGCTGACCACTCCCCTCTGACATGTCCTACCAAATTAGGAAGCTTATTTCACACCACGTTATTCTACCAGAGAGCTTCTTGAGATTTTTTTTTTTTCTTGGAAGTATGTATGATCCAGCTCCCTGACTAGAGCTCAGGATCCCTGAGAGCATAAACTTCCACATCCTCCCATACATTCCTGCAAATTGCATTCTAACAGGTGTGATCATGTTAAGGGGAAAAGAGAGAGAACATAAACCCACCTGCTCATTACTTCAGATTTCATTTAGGGACAATTATATGAATCACCAAGGATTACAATGCAGTGTTACACTTTTCTAGAGTATGTATCTATTTGTTCATTCATTTGGACAGTTCACAAGGCAGAGAGCTCCAAAGCGAGTAAAGTGTTAGGAGCCCCAGACAAACTCAGCCATTTCAAATAAAGATTGGGGTCTTTGGAAAGATCATATGTCAGTTTGGGACAACTGGGATTCCCAATTCCAGAATTATTTTTTAGTGCAACTTTGCAGGAAATGAAATATCCTTAGAGTTCAGACTCCAACCGCAATGTACAGGTGCTTAGCAATTTGCATATTTCCTGCTTCAATTCCCCGGAGTTTAGAGTCAGTCTACTCTAAAGGACATTTGGGTCCTTTATTTTCTTGGGAAAGTTCACTTTCATCTCAGAGTTGCCAGAATCTGCTGGATATGAAGAAATAGATGTATGACAGACAGTCCATCAACACTACCAAATCAAACCCCTGCTGCCACCTCCTGCCAGTGGGAAGCCTAGGAGGGTTGGATATCTGTCAGTAACTCCCAGCAGGATGCTCTTTTTTTTTTTTGCACATAGCTGAACCTCTAGGAGGCAAATACCTGTGCTCCCATGATAGTTTATAATAGTCCTGTTGAAGCATGTAACACCATGTCATAGGCGGTTCAGCTACATTGCATGAATACAGCCATCCATTGCCAGCTGCCTGCCAGGCACCATGCATGAGCTGAGGATGGTGAATGATGGTGAACAGCTGCATGGCTCCCCTGACTTAGGGAGCTTGGCTCTTGCCGAGAAGATAGGGATTGTTTAGGTGACCATAGTGTGATGAGTCTAACACTCATAGAAGAAATATATAGGTGCTATGAGCATACACAGAGAGAAACTGGTCTGGGGAGGGTCTTGAGAAGGCCACCTGGAGTACATGATTCTTAAATGGAAAGCTAAGGACTAACAAAATGTAGCCAAAAGACGGGGGAGGGAGAGAGTTTTGGAGACAGCATCATCAAAGACCAACAGCCAGAGGATAAATGAAGAAGGGCAGCAGAAGGAATGGAGGGGAGGCAAGCATGTGTAGATAAGGTAGGAAAGGTAATAACATCACATTCTTACCACATTCTTGGCACAATTCTAGGTGCTTTTGCTCATCTCATGGAATCAGTAACCTTAGATACCCTTAGCATCCCCATATGACTCATGAAGAAACTGGGAGCCCAGAGAAGACACCACTCTTACCCAGGACCCCCTTGTGTGAAGTAGCAGAGCCAGGATTTAAACCCATGAAGCCTGAATACAGACCCATTAACCACTATGCCCCCTTGTGGGGGCTCATGCTGAGCAGGACAGTGTAGGATTTTGTCCTAAGAGGATTGAGAAGGAATTGAAGAGTTGTCAGCTAAGAAATGGCATGATCATTCCTGAGCCTTAAATATATACATATATATATAATTCAGGCTGCTATTTTAAGAATGGATTGGAAGGCAACAAAAATGAGTTTGGGAAGAACACTGAGAAGACTATCGTAGTTATTATTTATTGAGACAGGCTAGAGGGCAGTGGCACGATCTGGGATCACTGTAGCCTCAACCTCCTAGATTCAAGCGATTTTCCTACCTCAGGCCCCCAGGTAGCTGGAACTACAGACACGGGCCACTGCACCCAGCTAATGTTTTTGTATTTTTTGTAGAGACAGGGATTTGCCATGTTGCCCAGGCTGGTCTCAAACTCATGAGCTCAAGCGATCTACCCACCTTGGCCTCCCAAAGTGCTAGGATTATAGGCGTGAGCCACGGTACCAGGCCTATTGTAGTTATTCTAAGGAGAGAAGGCAGAGTGGCTCAGACCAGGTGGAAGCAGTGGTGGTGGAACAAAGTGATGGGCCCAAAAGACGTTCAGGTGTTCAGGTGGTAGAAATGTCAGGAATGTCTGATCGACCAGATGTAGCTACAAGGCAGGAAGGACCACTCAGCTGAATGTTCTCATATAACTTAGAACTTCCAACAGTTCTCCATAATTATCTAGTTTCAAGGCCAGGGAGCTGTAAATGGTGAAGACAGGGTCTGAACACAGAATCCAAAACTTTTATATGTAGGCCTGTCCTTCTCACTCTTTGTATGCTGGACCCATATCTTGACTACCTTGTATTCCCAGCCCATGGGCCCATGCCTAGTACATGGTAGCAGCTCAATAACTTGTTGAATTAAAGAGAAGGAAGAAAGGGGCCAGCGGCTCCAGCTCCACCCTGACATTGCCTCTTATGTCATCATGCAGTGGCCTGTCCCACTGTCCCCAACACCACCAGGCCTAAAGAACACAGTAGCTTCTGTCCTAGTATCTAGTATCTTAGCCTACTGAACATAGAGGTTTACACAAAAGTACTCAAACATCACCTTTCTTTGCCTACCTGTCAGACCCCAGCTGGTGACACTTGCTCTCTGGCCCTCTCTTACCTGACCATCCAGAGTCCTGTGTCTGTACTTTAAAGTCTCATCAGTCCCTTAGGTGATTAAAAAAAAATAAAAAAATAGAAAAATAAAATGAAGCCAAATTAAACTGGGCAGCTCAGGTATTTAAGTTTCTCCAAAGTCTTAATAAATTTTACAAATATTTAACAAGCAAATTAATTTATGTAAAGATCTGTACATATTTGATAAACTTGAACCAATTTAATAAATCCTGTCTTGTTTTAATAAATGCTGGATTAGGGTTAGATTTCCTACAAACAGTAAATACATAAAGAAAATATTTGTTATATGTGTATATATATTGTACCTGCCTTTTCAAAGATCAAGAAAAGATTATCTTTGCCAAAAGGACTTGAAACCACTGTGTTGTGTGCGTGCCTGCTGGGAAGGAGAGAGGAGAGTGAACTCATGCATGTTCAGACTATCAAGCTGGCGATTACTTCATGGATAAGACGGCGGTCCAGAGGCAGCAGCAAGAGCTTCAGCTGCATGAAATTTCTCTAGTAGAGGAAGCACAAGGGTGAGAGCAAGAGCATCCACAGAGTGCCTATGCTCTCTTTTTGCAAAATGACAAATGCCTCTGTCACCCATTTTCTTCTTCCTGCACTGCTCCTACAATATCTGACCAATAAAATCCTATCACAAAATCCTACTGATTTTTCAAAGCTTAACGCAGACATCTACTATTGTGTGAAACCTTCCTCGGCTTCTTCTCTGGCTGCTGGCAGAGTTGCTCCCCTAGACTCTGATATCACCCCATGAATATCTATATGATAGCACTTATCCTGCTCTCTTGTAGTTAGTGGTGTGCAAGTCTGTCTCCTCATTTCACTGATTTCCTTCACGGTGCCATCAGGAGCAACTTGCATTCTTTCAACAAATACTTATTGAGCAACAACGTGTGTTAGGTGATATGCTACATAATGCTGATGCAGTGTAGAGGAAGTGATGGGACCGTGGTTCTTGCCTTTGTGATGCTTGCAGTCTAGCTGGGTAAAGCAGACACTGTTGGTGTCCCATCAATATCCTTTCAGTGTTTACCTCCATAGAAAGGAATGATTGGGGGTGGAAGGTTAGGGGTGGGAGAGTATATTCTTGGTATACGTAGGGCAAGCAGAAGTGCCACAGAATTACTGCTTCCCAAAGCAGCCCTCAATCAATGATAGATAGTTGGTAGATAAATTTCACAACTTCCTCACTCATTGGTTGGAAGAACACTGTGGCATGTTCTGCACCATTTTCCAGAGTTCCCCAGCAGGATTGAGCTTATAATTGCCCAGAATAGCACCTGGTTTGGAAATATTTCCTTAGGCCAGGCATGGTGGCTCACATTTGTAATCTCAGCACTTTGGAAGGCAAGGATGGGAGAATTGCCTAAGCCCAGGAGTTCAAGACCAGCTTGGGTAACTTAGTGAGACCCTGTCTCTACAAAAAATAAAAAAAGACAAATTAGCTGGGCATGGTGGTGTGTCCCTGTAGTCCCAGCTACTTGTGAGGCTGAAATACGAGCATCACTTAAGCCCAGGACATTGCAGTGAGCCAAGACTGGGTCACTGCACTCCAGCCAGGGTGGCAAAATAAGATCCTCCCCACCGACCAAAAAAAAAAAAAAAAAAAGAAAATAATCCCTTAACGGGCTTCTTTATATTTCCCATCTCACTTCTCCATTTGCTATCATAGTTTCCTGGGATCATCCCCCAAGAAAAGCTATTTGCAATTGAATCCTTTCTTCGGGATCTGCTTCTGAGGAAACCTAAACCAAGACACTGGAGGACAAACAATTAACTTAGAAGGTACATGACCCCCACTTCCTAATATTCACACCCTTGTGTAACCCTCATTCCTTTAATGTGGATTGATTGGCTTGTTCCTAGTGGATAGAGTACAATGTGTCTGGTGAATATCACTTTCAAAATGAGGCAATGAAAAGACAGTGGTTTATATCAGGGGTGCTTGCTCACACCTTCTCTGGGGAATGCCATTTGTCATGTTGTAAAGCAACCCTGTGGAGAGGTCCAAGTGACAAGGAACTGAGGCTTGCCAATAACCACATAAACAAGCTTGGACACAGATCTTCTGAGTCCTGCAAACAGCCAAGTGAGTGAGCATGGAGGAAGATCCTTCCCCATTCGAGCCTTTAGATGACTGTAGCCTAGCTAACACCATGACTGAAACCTTATGGAAGATACTGAGCCAGAACCACCTGACTGACTGAGCAGCACCTGGATTCCTGACCCATGACAGATAATGAAAGCTTGTTGTTTCCGTCTGCTACATTTTGGGTAACTGGTTATGCAGTGATAGATAACAGAAGTCAAAGGTCAGAATTCTAGGAAGATAGTGATATAATTATATCATAGGCTTTCTTCTTAATTCTCTTCCTGAGGCCATTCAATTAGTGTAAAACAAAATCTTGTGACATTGCTGAAAAATAAGGAGAGAGTCTCACCTATATGTTTGAAATTTTGGATCTAGGAAGACAGCATTTTAAGAATAAGGAGGAAAGCTTGCCACTGGCCTATCCCCTTTGCACCTGGAAGCGAATGAATGAGTTCCTTCCTCAGTTCCCTCCTTTATGTCAGATTTTTAGAGCCCCTGCTCATACTCTCACCACACCTGAGGAAAGCCTTAGACTCTACCAGGCAAACAATTTTAGAAAAAGGGACTCTTCACTCCAAAGGAGAAGTTCCCAAAACTGCCTAGCTTCCCTATGGGACTTTGTTTGAAGCCAATAACTCCACTGCTGCCTTCTCATCAGGAGTCACTCTTTATGCTGGGAGCTGCATCCACTGCAGGACAATGGCTGCAGAGTTGCTAACAGGGGCCAGGAGCTTTTCCAATCGCCTGCAACTTACATGAAATCCTTTGAAAGACACTACCAAAGCTCACTCAAGAAGAAATAGAGCTTTCATATACTGCTGTTGGGAATGCAAAACTGAAAACCACTTTGAAAAATTTTGGCAGTGTCTTACAAAGTTAAACATACACTTGCTACATGGGTCATCAATTTCAAAACTTTGTACGCACAATGGCTTGCACATAAATTTTCATAGCATTTTTATTATGTCCAAAACTTTGAGGGGAAGTCCATTAAGCACTGAATAAACAAATTGTGTTACATCCATAAAATAAAGGAATACTACTCAGCTGTATTGTGTTACAGCTTGGCTGTGTCCCCATCCCAAACCTTATCTTGAATTGTAGATCCATAATCCCCACATGTCATGGGAGGGACCCAGTAGATGGTAATTGAATCACGGGGGTGGTTACCCACATGCGTTCTCATCATAGAGTTCTCATGAGATCTGATGGTTTTATCCAGAGCTTTTCCCCCTTCTGCTCAGCACTTCTCTCTCCTGCTGCCTTGTGAAGGACATGTTTGCTTTCCCTTCCACCATGATTGCAACTTTAACATTTAAAAAGGTACTTTTAAAATTTTGCTTAAAACGTATATAATAAAGATTCTCACTAGTAGAATACAACTCAGATGCTAAAATTCCACATCACTTTGTTCAGGTATGGAGAACAACAACAAAGAGATATAATTCCAACAAAAGTTAGGAAAACGGAAAGACAGACACTAAAGCACATAATAAACAGAACAGTAAAAGACAGAAGCAATACCAGACTTAACACTTATCTCCCCAAAAACTAGGCAGTGGGTTACATTTTCTTATTAAAAAACAAAGGTTCTCAATTAGATTGAAGAAAACTGAAGCCAAGGCTCCTTACAAAATATACACTCAAAGTGATGCAAAAAGAAAATGTTGAAAATCATGAAAGGGACTGTGATTTTTATGTTTACTCTTCTCTAAACACAGATTATAAGTTTAATTAAGTTTAAAAAGATTTAGACAACAAAACAAATAAGCATCTCCATGGGCCAAAAGGAGAATTTAAAAATGACTACAAAGGCAGAGAAAAGAGATTGAAACCAAAATAAAACAAAATTCTATACTTCGCCAAACCAAGAAAGCATCAAAAAAGAGAAAAAATAAATGATACACAAAAGTAAAGCAAGATGGTTGTATTAGTCTGCTCTTGCACTACTACGAAGAAATATCTGAAACTGGGAAATTTATAAAGAAAATAGTTTTAATTGGCTCATAGTTCTTCAGGCTGTGCAGGAAGCATGGTGCCAGCATTCACTTCACTTCTGGGGAGGACTCAGGGAGCTTTTACTCATGGCAGAAGGTGAAGCAGGAGTAGGTGTCTCACATGGCAAGAACAGGAGCAAGAGAGAGGGAAGGAGGTGCCCATACTTTTAAACAGCCAGGTCTCCCAAGAACTCCCTCACTAACACAAGGATAGTACCAAAAGGATGGTGCTAAACCATTCATGAGAAATCCACCCCCATGATCCAATCACCTCCAACCAGGCTCCACCTGCAATACTAGGGATTACAATTGAACATGAGATTTGGGTGGAAATAAACACACAAACTATATCACTGGTAAATATAATTTATAATTTATATATAATCATGGTACATTTAAGTAGATGAAATTAATCCATTAAAAGACAAATCTCAAACTGGATTTTAAAAATTATCAAGAACAATAAAATCCAGCTATTATTTATTCTGCTTAAAAGATCTAGGCCCAAACTAAAGTAACATGTTTCAAAAAAACAGGAGATAAAGATATTCTAGACAAATGCCAGAAAAAAGCTGATTTAGCATTAATGCTCTCAGGTGAAATAAAATTTTAGGTGAAAAACCTTATAGGGCCAATGAGAAACACCAATAATATTGAAGAAAGAACAATACATAAATTAAATATAACAGTGATGATTTCTGAGTAAAGGGCCCAAGACTCCATCCACCTCCTTTAAAATTTGTGTTTGAGAAGGACACTTCGCTTTGGCAAACAATATCTTACATTGTTTCATCAACTGAAATTTCGGTGTAAATATCTCATTTCAATTCAAAGAGCCTTGCTTCCACCTAGATTTTCTTGTCTTTTCATGGAACATTTACAATTGACTGTGCTCTAGATAACGGTTTCAAAGAATTGACATCACATAAACTAGTTTTACAAAATCTTCAGGGACAAAAAATTTTACAGTTTGTTTAAAGAAAAATAGAATAAAGGAGAGTGCTTCCCACTCATTCTATTATATGAGACTAACATAGCCTTGATAACGCAAACAAAAAGTGACAGAACACAAAATACAAATATAGACCAATCTCACAAGTGAAATAGAAAAAAAAAAAATCAAACGTAAAATTCAGCAAGTTGAATCCATTAGTATATAAAATTATGTCACTGTCAAAGAAAGATCTAGCTCATAAATGCAGTGTTGATTCAATAGCAGACTTTTCTAATATAATACCCATTATTAACAATTTGATGAATAATGGTATGTATAGTTATCTCAACACATACAGAATATGAATTTTATAACATTAAACATTATTCACAAAAGACTTTTAGCTATCTAGATATAGAAAGGAATTCCCTTAACCTGATAAGAACCTATCTGCCAAAAAGACTATTTACTATATAATATTGAGTAGGAGGAGATAGAATGGGGATCCTTTTTTTTTCCTGACTTTAATTAAAAAAACAAAAATTTTACCATAAAGTTTTACCATTAAAAGTGATATGCACTGTAATTTTTGATATATGCCCTTTATCAGGTCAATAACATTTCTAATTAGTCCTTCCTTTCTAATTGTATCCTGATGTTAAGTCTTAGCCAAAGCAATAAGACAAGAATAAAACAAAATTGTCATTATTTGCAGATAAACTATTAGGACTGATAAGAAGCATATCAAGATTGCTAGGTGTATGATAAGTAAAATCAATAGCATTAGACCACAGTGATAACCAATTGGAAAATGTAACCAAAACCAAAATAGAATTCACAAGTGCTATAAAAATACATGAAATCTTAACAGAAGATCACTACCAAAGTAAATCTAACAATCTACACGTAAAAGTTTATGTGGAGAAATGCATAAACCATTATTAAAGAACACAAAAATATAACTAGAATAAATGATGAGAGCTCATAATCATGATCATGGAGAGGAAAACTAAATATCAGAAAATGTTCCTCCTCAAACTATTCCGTAAATTCAATGTAATTCAAATCAAAATGCCAACAGAGGGTTTCCTGGAAATTTCAACACTATTCTAAAATGTATGCAGGAAAATGAATGTACATAAATATTCAAGATAGTTCAGAAAAAGAACAAAGAAGATTCCTCTATGAAAAATCACAGTTCTTTATAAAATTATGGCTTAACAATAAGAGGCAGAATGTTATTGGCAGAGAAACAGACAAATCAATGGAATAAATTAGGAACATCAGAAACATCCCCAATTTATAGGGCACCTTTGTATAAATAGAGGAGGGATAAAAATTTAGAGAGAAATAAACTATTCAGTAGGTGAGATTGAAACAATAGACTTTATTTTTTTTAAAGAGCCTATTTCTCCCATTATATATACATGTAAAAATTCTATTTAATTAAATATCTAAATGTAAAGAAATTTCTACAATTTTAGAAGAAAAATAGAAGCATCGTTGTGAATTCAGTTTGTTCTAACTGGAAATGGCATTGATTTGGATTGGTAATTCCTCATGCTGTAGTGGCATTTCAGTTCTTTTTGTTTCATATTTTAACAACATCTCTGACAATAAAAACTCATATTCAAAATAAATAACTCACATAAATCAATAAAAAATAAACAGCACAATAGAAAACAGGCAATTAACAAATGAGAAAATGGCCAATATATGCAAGTATTTTGCCTCAAAAGTAATTGGAGAGATGCAGTTTAGAAAAACAAACAGAAACACAACAAAATGCAAATTTCCATCCTTGGACTAACCAAAATGTAAAAGCCTGACCACACCAATTATTGGTAAGAATGTGACAAAATAGAAACTTCACACGCCACTTGTGTAAATAATTGACACAACCACAGTGAAGAGAAATTTGATAATATCTAGTGCAGCTATTAGAATCTGCATATCCTATAACTCAGAAATTCCATTTCTAGTTTCATAGAGAATCTCTCTCATACAAGCACAATGAGACACTAAAGCTTCGTTAATAAGAACCAAAGGTTAGAAAGAATTCACATGCCCAACATAAGGGAGTGGATATGCAGTGTGATGTATTCAGATGATAGACTACATTGGTTAAATAAGTAAATCTGTATGTATTAACATGCATAGATCTTTTAAAATCAGAGAATGAAGCCTTGAAATGTAATTTGCAACATGCAATCTTAAGTCATTTTTCATGCACAAAAATGACTACTAATAATTACAAAGTAGAAAATACATAAAATAAGTAAACATTTAAAGTCTAGACCGAATGCTCACCAAATTCATGGTAATTGTTCATCAAACAGCATGAAATAGAAGGGAATTGGACTAAGGAAAATACAGGGGATTTAAACTTCGTCTGTGATATTTTATTCTTCAAAAACCAAATCTGCTACATACTAGAAGAAAACATTTACAAAAGATATATCTAATAAAGGATTATCTTCCAAAATTTACAAAGAACTCTTAAAACTCAACAATAACATTTATTTTAACGGGCAAAAGATCTGAACAGACACCTCACCAAAGAAGATATATAAATGGTAAATAAGCATATAAACAGATGCTTACCATCATACATAATTAAGAAATTACAAATTAAAACAACAGTGAGATACCACTATCCATCCATTAAAATGGCCCAAATCCACTGACAACACCAAATGCTGGTGAGGCTCTGGAGTATAACAGGAACTTCATTTCCTCAAGGGAATATAAATGGCACAGTCAGCCACTGTGGAAGATGGTTTGACTTTTTTTTTTTTTTTTTTTTTTGCATAAACATACTCTTATCATACAATCTAGCATTTGCACTCCTCAGTGTTTATCCAAATAAGTTAAAGACTTATATTGATACAAAAACCAGCAGAAGGTTATTTATAGCATCTTAATTACAACTACCAAAACTTGGAAGCAATCAATATGTCCTATAATCAGTGAATGGATAAAGTGTGGCACATTCGGACAATGGAATTTTACTCAGCACTAAAAAGAAATGACCTATCAGGTCATAAAAAGACATGGAGGAAACAAATGCATATAACTATGTGAAAGAAGCTAATCTGAAAAGGCTGTATACTGTTTGACTCCAACTATTAAGACATTCTGGAAAAGGCAAAACTATGGAGACAGCAAAAAGAGCAGAGTTAGAGGGAAGAAGGGATGAATAGGCAGAGCCCAGAGTATTTTTAGGGCTATGAAACTACTCTGTATGATGCTATAATGATGGATACATGTTATACATTTGTCCAAACCCATAGAATGTGCACCACTAAGAATGAATCCTAATGTAAACTGCAGACTTTGGTTGGTAATGTGTCAATGTTAGCCCAGTGATTTTAAGCATGCATCACACTGACATAAGATGTGAATGACAGAGGGGATTATACATGCAGGGAGAGGGGATATCTCTGTACCTCCCACTCAATTTTGCTGTGAACCTAAAACTGCTTTTAAAAAGCTTATTGATTTTTTAAAAATCCGAAGTACGTATGAAAAGTGTTAACATTTGTTCATTTTGGATGGTATCTGGGTTTTATTATCCTTTGTGGCTTAATTTTCAAAAAGAAAAACATCAGAAATATAATCAGTAACTATACTTTTTAAAAGACAAAGGTTAATATTTATGGTGATGAAATGTAAAACTCACAAAGATATAACCATCATAAACATTTATACTCCCAAAACATCAGAGAAATGTATAAAGTAAAATTTATTAGAAATATAACAAAATGCTAAGAAGACCATAATAGTGAGAGATTTTAACTTGCCTTTCAAAAAAACCAATTGACGAAATAGATTAAATAAATAAGGGTATAACAGATTTAAAGATCACCATTGCAAGCCCGATTTAATAGATTTTGAACTTTGTGAAACAGAATACTTATGTTTTCCAAATATCCTTGGAACATTTTTAAAAATGGATATTCGATCATAAATAAAACTTAAAATATCTTAAAAAGAAATATGAAGGTCCTACATTAGCAACAGGTGAGGCAGCCAGAGGGGGTTTGTCCTTGCCAAGTTCAGCACCACAAAGTCAGTCAGGATGACACCGGGATGTTTCCTCAGGGGGAAGGTCTCACCACCACCCTTGGGGTTGCCAAAGATGCTGAGAGTAATTGTGTCCCTCTTTGGAAATTTACTTTCCTGAGGAGGAATAAGAAATGGAGTTGCATTGAAAAAAGCCACAACCTGGATTCTTCTTGACGTAATTTACATGAGTCCTAAACCCTCTCTGTTATGTGAGTCCTAAACCCTCTCTGTTATGTAAGTCTAAACCATCTCTCTTACAGCAAACGGCAGATTCTCTGTAAATCCTCTGACAGTTAAATTCCCCTTCACTTAGTTGTACTTGGTCGAGTGAAAGCGGCAAACAGGAAAACGGCACAAGGGCAACAGTCAGAAGAGAGAAAAGGGTAAGGAACACCAAAGGAAGTCCTCTCTGCAAAGCATATTCCTCCAGCTTCCTGGATGAAATTTCGCCGGCTGAGTTAACACGTGCGAGCTGAGCTTGCTCACCGTTGTAAGCAACGGATGTTAGGTTTCTATGGCGTGCGTGAAACGGCTGAACACGCTAGGTCTTCACCCTCCCCATAAACCTGAGTCAGAAATAAATGGAAAGATTTATAAAGGGGAGGTGCAATTCTTCAGCTACATTGGTTTAAAGCTGGTGAAATAAATGAGTTAAACCATTCACTCAGAGTGTTTCATGAAGCAGATCTAATGTGCAGTTTTGTGACCTGATATGACTTTAACTCCTCAGTAAATCAAAAAGCTTAACAAATATTAAGACGGCAACGACAATCTGTGTGGGATAGATTTGATCTCTCATCCACTACCATTTAGGAAAACAGGGGCTCCAGAGGAAAGCACCCAGCAGCATGTCATGTGTCCGAGCAGGGGGCTGAGCCCAACTAAGAGCCTCCTGGTGAATACTGGTCTTTTCAATCCTCCAAGGAGGATGCCTGAGATTTAGAGCTGGGGAGTTTCTGGAAAGCGAGGTCTGCTTCTCTGCTGGGTGTTTCCCGAGGGCCTCTCTCTTGGCTCCTGACACTCCTCAAAGCAGACCAGTCACACTGCCACTGAGGGCCCCAGATATGAGACCCTGCTGGGGGCCCTCTGCAGAGAAAAGATGTGGATGTTGTCCCACGCCACGCACTGCAATGGGGAATATGCCATGTGGGAGAAGAGTCCCCCAAGTGTACACGTTCAAGAGACTGGCTTAGGAGACTCCGAGGTTTCAAACTTTGTATCAGAAGAGGGTAAACTAGCAGTACGGTAAAAGCGAGAGGCCTCACCATCTCTTTTCGTTCATACACATCACAGCCAATATGGAGGCCAAAGACAGCCACTTCCCTGTGAAATAGCTGGAACCTCCAAACTCTAGAGCTGGAAAGATGTGGCAGGCATCTGGTCCTGGAGGCTCAAACAGCCACCCATGGAACCCTGAACTTTCATGGCCTCATGGACCTTGGGGACACCCAAAGGGACTGAGGGAGAGGCAGAGGGAGGGACATGGGGTGGTGGGGTGCTCCTCGCTGGATGTAGCCAGGCAGCTCTACTGGCACACTCTTTTACCCACTGAAATTTCATGAGACTTCTGGGAGAAAGAAAGGCTGCCTCTGCTTAGTTTGCAGATGATAAAACTGTGGTCCAGAGAGCAGGGCACAGCACGCACCCAAGCAATGGATGTTTCAAAGCAACGGGAATTTCCAGAAAGAAAAAAAGGTTATGCAGCCAGAGGGTCCTAAAGCCCCTCTTAGTAAATATGCCTTTGAAAGGGAGACAAATAAAGAAAAGTCAAGACTCTGGACCCCTGAGGTAGATGGATGACATTTGGAAAATTGTGCCAAAGTTTGGTGGGGAAATGGGACCCATGGCAGAAATCCCAAGTCAGACACCATTGTGTACCTCACAGGTTCGGACAGTGCCAGGGTAAGAAGTCTGTCCAAGATAGCATGGCCCTGTGCTTTCCCAAAGTACGTGTCCAATAAAACAGCCCTGTAATCCCTCCCTTTGCCAGCACAAATGCTTCCAGAATCAATGTTCAGAATACATCCAGTTGCTCCTCCTCACAGCTTCCATGAGGCCCTAATTACGGAAGACATTCTTGGTGATGAGGCTTAGAGGCCTCAGCTGTTTCTCAGAGCTGGGGGTCGGGAGGGAACTCCCTTGTATCCAGGGGCTTGCCTTGACGTTGTTAAGGGAGAGAATAGGGAAAGACAGAAATTAGTTGTGAAGGTTTATACTGAACTTTGTCCTCATAGCTAACCAATGACCTTTTTTTTTAATTTGAATTTTTAAAGGTATTATAGCCTTTGTTATTATTTGCCTCGGAGTCTCTAATAGCTTCATTTTATTAGATCCAAATTTCCTATTTAGACAGCCAAGCCTAACAGCCTCTTCAGAACAAGTAAATAATATGCATTTTCCAAAGTAATTTGCAGACACAGATACATATGCACTCTGCTCAGATTACCAAAAGGACAAAATCACCAAGAAGATTATGTTGCTTAATAATTTCAAAACTAAATATTTTTGCACCCAAACAGAAATACCTACTGTGTCCTGGAAAGGTCCCCTTCAGCCTGCTTGATAAATTGCACCTCATTTTCTCACCTCCCATATGCTGTTTCTGATGGCTTTGAACAAGCAGCTAGGAAAACATCATCTTCAAACCTGCACTATTTTCAAGAATAGATTTTTCCCTGTCCTTCTCCCCACTCCTATAATCAACCACACGAAAGAGCCTTGTGTCCACCCACAGAAACCACCTTTGGAAAGGACTTAGAGCACCTGTTCACTGCAAGCTTCAGGTCCCTTCTGCTGGCTGTCTCCAGGTTCAGCTCAGCTTGGAGACTGGGACCTGGGCCAAGGAGAGCCCCGCTCATGGCTGATATCCACCGAGCAACCCCAGGCAGACTGATAGGAGCAGTTGTTCCATCTACCCTGAGCCCAGCAACAATTGGGCTAAAATTAGTCAGAGGCCCAGGGACAGACTGCTTGGAAGGAGAATGGGGGACAACAGAGGGAGAGGAAACCACAGCCTAGAAGACCAGTTTTGGAGAAGCACCCTGGGTACTCCTAGCTCTTCCTTAAGGAGAGGGAAGTACTTGGTTCTTAGATAGGGGCTGGAGAGCAGCTGCCTTCAAATCTGAGGATAGGCCTGAGGTCGGTGACTCCTTCACTGTCTGCTCAAGCAGATCCAGGTCCATGTCCATCTTCTAAATGCTCTTCCCGCACTTGTTTGCTACCTTGTCTATGAAAACTTCTCTAAATGAATCCTGAGTGGTTTGGGAAGATGGAGTTATTTTAGACCATAGTCTAAAATGGTGACATGGAGCAAAAGATTGAAAGTCCTAAGTGGTATGCATAAATTAACGTGGACTTCTGCACGTATCCCAAGATTGTTGGACTTGGCAGGTGGGAGAATGGATCTTTTAGGGCAATTTGTCCAACTCCCTTCTCTATAAATTACTTGGGTTTAGTTTCTCTACTAGGAATTTGCTTAAAGCAAAAGTAACAATCCTATACCCATGTTCAAATAAAGAGAGGTTGAGTGCCAACCTGCAGTGACTTCAGCAGACAGTCACTGCTACACAGTTGATATCCTGGGGTACATGCTCCCAATCCATCTCACCCACCTCACACTGGCAAGAAAGAGAAGTCAGGGACTAGGTTGAGGGAAAGGGACTTCGTGCCTACTGTGGTTTATTGGGGTCAGTTTTACGGTTAAAGCAAAATGGAAAGATCCCTGTCCACTATTTGGGGATAGCAGATTTTGTACAAAGTATTGAGGTGTGTGTTGTGATTAATGAGAACACGGTGAGGTCAGCTACTGGCCCAACTCTGAGCATCAAGAAATGCTTGGTTGGTGTTGACTTTTGCCATTGCCAAACTGATTAGTATACAGGTGGACAAGGGAGCCTGGCCTTCACCTTTAAATGTAACATCGCCTAATCTTGAACAAGGGTCACTTTCCCTGTCACAAAGGCAAGGTAGATGTTTGATACCAGGCATTTAAAATGGCAGAAGCTAAACTCTGAAGACATCTCCCAAAGCAGAATTCACTAGAATAGGTGTCCCCAAAATACCAGCATGGACTGCTATGCTGATGTCTTGAAGGAGGTAACGTTCAAGGGCATGTTTACCTTCCGATATGAAAATGTTCTCTGAGAAAGCAATTGCCAAACTTTAGAGTCACACATCGGAATAGGTCCATAAAACTACTTTTAGTTGAACATACTTAGATTTCTTTGGAATGAACGCCCTTTATGCTTTCTTATAAAGCTATTCCGTTAGATCTATTAGATTGTATACTCCACAGGGAAAAGATTCATGTCCAGTTTTCCTAAAGCCATTTCACTTCATACTCATCTCCTGGGGCCAAAAACCTAGAATACGCTCTCCATGCGTTCTCCAAGGAAATTGTCAACATTTGATGGTGCTTTCCAGCTCTTGAGCATAGTAGAGTTTCCATTTCATGAAGACATGCGCACTGAGAACCAAGCCCCTAAAAATGAATTGTAGATAAGGACACCCATTGACAAACATCAAACATAGCTAATTTCCAGAAGCCTCACAGGCTCCATCGGAGGGCCAGGAGAATCACAATGGCTACTTAACGATCAAACTCTTCCAGGTGTTTTCATGTTAACATGGTCCAATGTAAGGTCAAGCTGGGAAGAATAAAGGTTAATATATTCTATTAGTCCCGATTGTCATAAGAATTTTACCTAACAATATGGTTCATTAAATGCTGAATCTAACAATTATGTGCACCATAATAGAAATTATTTAGACAGATATGATCTGGATAGTTGTGATTTATTAATTTAGACACAAATTTAATTAGCAATTGATTTCCATTGTCTCCCTCTGAACAACAAGTTTTGTGGAAAAGCATCCTAGAAAAAAAATCAACTAAGAAATATTGGGTAACAATAAAGGAAGCAACCACTCCACTTTCAGAAATGCTATCATAGCTTTGCCCTGAAACGGTAACAACAAAAATCATTCCGGGCAGCTTGAAGAGGTGGTTATTTTCCCTCCATCTGAGAGGCCGCTCCCGACACTGGGAAAATGACATCCCGTGGAGTCCTACAGCTGCATTAGAGCAGACACACTCAGGGCAGAGAACGCCAGTTCTGGGTCTCTTGGAAACCCTCTCTCCAGCTGCAAGTCGACATGGAGAAGGATTGCTGTGGCTCCCAACTCTCGTCCCTGCCCTCACCATCTCTACAAGTTTCTGATGTTATACTTGGAACCAACGTTTTGCATTCCTTTCTGAGGGTTGAACATGAAAGGATAGTATCCATAATACGAAACATGAGGGCAGAAAAATAGGAAGAGGAACACTTTGTTTTTAAAACAGAAAAGTAGAATTTTTCTTCTCAGTGGTCCTTTAGTCAATTTCCTGCACTCAACTTCATTCCCACCCCAACTACATCTGATAGACGAGCAGCAATTCTGTTTAGAAAAGGGAAACATTTGGCTTCTCACGGTGCTCAGAAACTTGAGATAGGAGAATGACAGTGAGGGAAGGTAGGAGAAGGTGGAGGAAAAAACTGGACTTGATGTCTTCCTTCTCCTTCCGCTTACCTCAACGCTAACGGCTACTGGGTCTGTGCCTTAGGGTATCAAAGACTGATAACCACATCCCTTTAATACATAAGTATCATGGACATTTGGGATTCTGGATTTAAAGTTTTTAATACTCAGATTTTGGTTTCTAAATGTAATTTTTCCCTTAAAAAAAAAAAAAGTGTTCCTTGGTAGAATGGCTGGTTCTAGGTCTGGGACAGGAAACATGCAAGATGAGCCTGGAACCTCTAGTTATACCGCACAGTGAGAAAGACAATTAGAGTCTTGTTAAATGGACTCACATGCCCACGTAAAGCGGCTCCAACTGCCAAAAGTCGGGACTTTATTGAAACACACCAAAACCAGAATGAATCTATGATTTCCTCATGATAGATACACACAAAAACCATCACCGCCACCTCCTTTTCCTCCTCACTGGTCACCTTTGAAGAATAAATCAACTCATTCTGAAAAAACTGCTGTATAAAGGGAAAGAAACAAGCATTTCTTTTTCTTTTCATTATGAACTAATAGTTAATGAGGGGAAGTTTCTCTTTATAGAAGTATTCCAGGCCAAGCACGGTGGCTCAGGCCTATAATCCCAGCGCTTTGGGAGGCTGAGGAGGGGGGATCACTTGAGGCCAGGAGTTCACGACCAATTTGGGCAAGATGGAAAGTCCCCGCCTCTACAAAAACTTTTAAAATTAGCCAGGAGCGGTAGGTGGTGCACACCTGTAGTCCCAGCTACTCAGGAGGCCGAGGTGGGCGGATTGCTTGAGCGCAGGAGGTCAAAGTATGCAGCAATCTATAATTGTGTCACTGCACTCCAGCCTGAGTGGGACAGTGAGACCCCATCTTTAAGAAAAAAATTAAAAATAAGAATAAAAAGTATTCTAGCTGACTGGAACAAAGGAAGAATAAAATTTGAATGTTATCATTTTGTAACCCTAATAAATAATGAATCCAGGCAATACTCTTTAATAGTTACTGACATCATAAACAGAAAGACGACCAGCCTGGCTGGGTGCACAGATCATCATCCATGAAGTATCCTTGTGAAGCATTCAATCTGGTCAAACCCCTAGAACCAATTACCAGTTTACAGGACAAACTAGGGGTAGAAGAAACACAATGTGTTCCATAATTTTGCATGCAGAAAAATTAAGAATGTGGAAAGCTTTACAGAACCAATCACCTGTTTTTCTTTTAACTCATAAACTGCAAGGAAAACACAAAACAAAAATAGCAACAAAAAGAGGGATGAGGAAACCAACAGATTGAAAGAGACCCTAAGCCATATCAACTAAGTGTGACATGTGAACCTTGCTTGGATCCTTCAAACAAATCAACCCAAAAAGGTATTGTGAAATAAGGAAATTTGAGTACTGACTGGCTGTTTGATAACAGCAAGAAATCGTTTGGGATTTTTTGGCTTTGCTTTTGTTTTGCTTTAGAGACGGGGTCTCACTCTGTCATCCACGCTGGAGGGCAGTAGTACCATCACAGCTCAAGCTGAGTAGACTCAAGCGATCCTCCTGCCTCAGCCTCCCTAGTAGCTGAGACTACAAGCATGCATCACCACACTCATCTAATTTGTAAATGCTTTTTCATAGAGATGGGGTCTTGATATATTGCTCAGGCTGGTCTCAACCTCTTGGTCTCAAGCAATCCTCCTGCCTCGGCCTCTTAAAGAGAAATTGTTAAGTGTGATAATAGTCATGTAGTTATATGATTTTTTAAAACTAAAGTATGTTTGTCTTACACAGGTGTAAGTGTCTTAAACACGTGCTGTTGATATGACGCAGGACTCATATGACATCAAGGCTTGGGACAGGCTCGTGAGGAGCCTATGGTGTGACACTGAAAGATGCCTCAACTCCAGGTCCTTAGGTCCTGTGAAGGCAGGGTTGGCACCTGCAGACTGGGGCTCCCTCCCTTCCATGTGTACCCTGGGCACCTTTCTTTCCTCCCCCTAGTCCTAGCCCTCATGTGATGCCCGAGATTGGCTTCAAAATAATCCTATAGTGAGGAGAAAAAGATGGATAAGCATATACCTGATACAAAAATCAAAACCTTTTATAATAAAAAAAGACAATTTTTTAAAATCCTTAAAATTGGTAGTGTCACTTTTAAAATTTCAAGCTAACAGTAACTTCCAAAATAACTTACAGTGGTTACTGTTTGCAGGTTTACCGCCACTCGGCTGTGAGCTCTTTCATATCAGATCTTACTCAGCTTTGACTCACTCTAAATATGCATCCTGCATCCCTCTGAGCCAGGCCGTGTCTGGAGTTGGAGATCCAACACGGAATAAGAAAGTCTCTGCCTGCGTAATCCTTGCACTCTAGTAAATGACCAAGAGAAAAGAAAACAAGCTGGCAGTAAAGGGGACAGCGGGATTACCAAGACAGCAAATCACAAAAGTGATGCGTTTTAGGAAGGGCAGCTGGGAAAGGTTTCTCTGAGGTGTGGCTACGTAAACCGAGATCTAGAAGAGAAGGAATCGGCCATGTAAGGAGTGATGAGCAACTCCAGGCAGCAGAATTCAAGCATACGAAGGCCCAGGGTCAAGACCGACCTGGTACATTCGAGAAAACAAGAGAAGGCTGACGGGGCCGGCACATCATGAGCAAAGGGAACTCGGGAGCAGATGAGGTTCAGTAGGCACGAGCTAGATCGTTTAAGTCTTTGTAGGCATCAGATGTTCATTTGCCTGCTTGCTTGTTTTTTAATCTTATATGCACTATAACAACCAGAGTGTCTAGGGCATAATAAACTCAATGTATTGATCTGGATTAACTACTATATTTGGAAAGTTCCTGTTGGAACCTCAGACAGATGTTCTTCATGGATTAATTCTTAAGTTTGTATTAACCACAATTCTGTTGATTTCTCAAGCCTCCCTCTTCAGGAAACCTATTAAAACTGATTTAACCCCTTCCCTGCTTCAACACAGGTTTTCCAGAACAGAGAATAATGTGTGAATGAGCCCGAGTCCTTCATGCTTTTCCACAGCTTAAAGGGAGTTGCAAGGTGGAATTAATTGAGGTTGGCAGGACTAGAAACTGGATGCAGCCTCTTAGTTGCAGGAGCATGAAGTCTTCCCAGTTTGACTTCCTTAGTTTGAAATAAAATTTTTGGAATGTCAAACACTCCCACATTCAAAGGAAAGTATACACGTGTATTCCAAAGCCAAATAAAAATATCTTTTGGATTATCTGCCATTTTCTGTTGCTCAGGATAAGGTTCCACTCATTTAGTGCCTATGATCAAGAATTAACCTTAGACCTCACACGCAACTGAATGGGAAAGGCAGCAGAGGGGGAAGCCTTTCAAAATAGCCTAAAATTGAAGTAATGTGTTTATGTCTAATTTGTTGAGCAAAAGGACTTTCACCTGTTAGGAGAACAAGGCAATCTAGTCTGAGATCTTAAGAACAAATGCAGTGTTCTCTTTCTTCATAATTGTTTACAATTAATGGCATTACAAGGGTGTATAATGAAACTGAAAGTCATTTAATGAAAATGTATGCATATTCACAGCATTGATATGTTCACACTGGAAATGAAATAGAAATCTGTGGGGAAATGAACACTAAAGAAGGCACCAAGAAGCCTTGCTCATCAATTCACATGGAAGTGAGCCCTTAGAAAGTAATAGCCTGGAATATGTACTCCCTTTCTGCATCCTACAGGCTATGGATGCAGGGAATTCAGGTAAATAGAGATGGGAAGAGGATCTCTGTGGTCTGAAACTACCACTGAAGGGAGAAGATCTTACCACGTGAAATTTATAGCCCTATCCTCAATCACAATCTATTTCTTCATTTGCAAAAACAAAAACCAAGAACCAGAAGACCACATGTCAAATCCATCTTTAGCAAATCTTCCCTGATTAACCCCATCTACATTGGTCACTGCACTCGGTTCTCATTTACATAAAGAACTTTTGCACGTGTTGACGCATTGCTTCGAAGAACACAGTTCACTGATACGTTGTTCCAGATCATTTCATCCCAATATTTTTGTGTGCATTTGAGAATTCAGGTGCCTGGAACTTTTCCCTTTCATTTGGGAATTCAGGTATAAAGTCAATTTTCTGTAATTGTTTGTGGCATTATTCCCAGTAGGGGAACCATTGGACGACATTTCCATCCAAGATGAAAACTGACCAGCCATTTTGTTTAAACAGTGCTTGGTCACTAGAATTCCAATTCAGTTGGTATAATTTATTGATTCCTTCCATATGTTCTTTAATCAATTCTCAGTATCTCTGCTTTCTTCTCTTACCCCTTCGTCAGTAGGCTCTGGGAACACAGACATCTGCCCAGAGGCAGTCAATTCTGCTAATAGGGAGTTTCACACCCACAGATGCAAGAGTTAAAATAAAACAAAAACCTAAAAGAAACTAGTTTAAAAAAAAAAAGATTGGTTTGGACCCATTTCCTTAAGACTCATAGACCTCCTTTAGGCTCTGAGGCCTGCCAATTTAATATTCTATTAAATTGAATGATCGCTTTCCTCCAGTCGGTAGACAGGACACATGGTCATTTATTTTCATTGTTGACTGGGCATCTTCACATATGAAACCAATGACCTGTCAGAAAAACCACAGTCCATACATTCTTGTGGACTTACACATTCTTATCTCAACCTCAAAATCTCAGGAGGGAGGAGTCTAAGCCTCTGAACCAGAAAAACTGCATTGCTGTTGATAAAGAAAGATACATTAAGAGTGACACTAGGTCTTATCTGGAGCAGATTCCAAGAGTCTTAGAGCATCTTGAAGAGCTGACTGTATAATTAGCACCCATTCACTTCTCCCCATGAAGCAGCATTAAACGTGTACAAATGTATAACCATAAGCAGAATGGATAATATTGTCTCATCGCCACCTCTTTGCCATTCTGTTGCCAGCTTAACTCCATTCTCCTCAGTAAGGGCTCCTCTGGCCACCCCAAGATTGGTAAGCATTTCATTCCTGGCCACATCTAAAGGACTCTCTCTAGATCATGCTCCTGTTGTTTGCTTATTCATTCGAGTATGTTTACCCAGTCTTGCCATCAGACTGTGCTGTGAGGGGGAGACAGAGTTTCATTCAACTTATATTACCATACTTACCAAAATATTATCAACAAATATTTTTTTTTCAATAAACATTGATCCATCTAAAACCTTAACTTTAAAAGACCAGATCTTTGTTACTTACGTTGCCTGGCATCTCAAACGAAATAGAACTATATAAATAAAAACAATGGAATGAGAATTGGTGAACATTGTTTCTAGACCAGTGAGTGGGAAATCCAGGAGATCTGAGTTAGGTGGAGGTTGTGGGGGCAGGGTGGGGAGAAGCAGTATCAAAGAAAATGAAGACAATCATCCCCACCTTTTCTTCCCCACTTCTGTGCATTCTCTCACCCAAAGCCTCACCTCTAGCCCCTGATCACCATGAGAAGCAAAAGATTTCTTTCTCTAAGAGGTGGAGCAAAGATGGTCTCTAAGGCACGGCCTCGATATAGGCAGCGGGAAAGAGGGCACTGGTGGGAAGAGAGGTAGGAAATGAGCCTGGGAATCACTTGCTGGTAGAGTAGAAGGGGCCTAGGAGAAACTCTCAAACTTACATATTTAATAGATAAGAAAATATGAGGTCCAGAGAGGATGAAATTGAATCTAGGCCACAGAATTCATCCCAGGCAAAAATCGGGATTAGAGTCCAGGTTTTCTAAGCCCTGGTTTTATATTCTGAACAAAAAAAGTTGATTAATTATATGTCTTTAAAAAATAATGGGAGTGAACATCCAGAATTAATCTATTAAAGGGAGAGACTCAATAAATGAGTTTTTTAAAAATTACCTATACACCTAGAATGACCTGGAAGAGCTGCAATAAAAGGATGGTAACAAAGTGGTAACCAGGATATAAATCCACAGCTGACTGGAGGGGAAACTGGCACAGCCGTGTCAGGAAGCTAGTAAGTGACAGCTGGTGAAACTGAAAATGTGTATGTCCTTTAACTCAGTGATTCTGGTTTCAGGTATAGAAACTCTCCTACCTGTGCATGCAGAAAAAAATGTTCACTAATGTAAATTACCTTAGAAACAGCAACCACAAGATAGCACTGTCAAAGTTCGGGTTCCCCGGGAAACAAACTCTATCTAGATATCTGTGGACAGGAAGGTTTTGAGTAGTACTCCCTACAGCAACACCTGCAAAAGAGTGGGCAGCAGGGGAAGGCGGAGCAGGACTGGCAGAGGGAGAAGGTGAGCCGCAGTGCGGTAGTAACAGAGGTCTCGGAGGATCCTACGAAGAACTCTGGATCTAGGACTGCCCTCGTCATTGTCCCGAACTGAGGAATGGAGGTCAGACCTTTGTACCCCTCAACCAGTCACGGATGTAAGCTGCCCTGGAAAGGGGTGTGACTTTGGGTGAGTAGCTCCCTTTGGCTGAGGGCAATGCCTAAAGAAGGACTCAGCTGTGGCCCATTAGCAGCCAACATTCCTGCGCCTGGGAGAATGACTGTCTTAGTCCTGAAGAGAGAACTATGTAACACACCACACTGTCCACTATAGCACCTCTACCCCTAAAAATATGCAGCCAGAAATGTATATGCATTTATAAAAAGTATCTACGATTTTTTTTAAACCTGCAAATAAACTATTTTGAAATAAAAACAAACAGAATAGGACATACTAAAATCAATGACATGCACCCTAAATGAATCCTAAGGACATTTATGGCCTTAACTGCATTTGATAGAAACTAAAATTGTGAATAGTTGAACTACCTAAAAATCTAGAAAAGGAAAAATAAATATGCCAAATAAAGCAGAATTAATGAAGATACACCCAGAAACTAATGAAAGATAATATATATTTTTTAAAGCACTGATCGATAAACTAAGAGATAAGTCTCTGAAAATAAAATAAACTGAGTCTGATCATGAAAAGAAAGCGACACGTAAATGGAAAAAAGTACTATAGCTACAACTTTAATTATAAATCTATGTACAATGTTATGCCAACAAATTTGAAACTAGATTAAAATGATTTTATAGAAAGTATATAACAGCGTGAAAAAGAAATATAAACAACAATAAGCCAATGAACTTTGAAGAAATTCTACCAGGCATTCAAAGAACAGAAACTATCCAATTCATACTAAATACTGACATAAAAAAAAAGGTGGAAAGCTACTAAACTCGTGTTATGAAGCTCGCGTAATTCTAGTACTGAGACTAGGCAAGGACAACACAAGAAAATAAAACTACCAGCCAATACCACCTGTGAGCAGACATGCAAAAGTCCTAAAGAAAATATTAGCAAACTTAGTAACAGCACACTAAAAAATAATGAATCAAAATCATTTTATTCTATAAGCTTTTACGTATCTATTCATGTAATCTACCACATTAATATATTAAAGGGAAAATCAATATAATTATCTCAGTAGACATCTCCCAAATCAACACCCATTTATAATGTTGATTATTCTGATATCAATGACTACAATTGCCTATAATGGCTTCAATGGCCTACAAAGCCCAAAATAATCTAGCTAGCCTCCTATTACCTCTCTGATTGCAACTTTTTCCAGCTCACTGGATAGAGGAAACAGAATAGTATTAATAGTTGCCACAGTAATTGGATTCAAGGGGGCAGAGTTTCAGAGAGGAGGGACCTGAAAAGGAGCCAAAAAAAAAAAAAAAAAAAAATCAAGCATAAAATTCACCTGGAGTGTTTGGCCAACTCAAGGGCAAAACCTCAAAAACTCTAGTAGAGAATATGCTGGGAAGCTAAAAGCTGAGCAGAGAGCTCGAGGTCATGTACTGCTAGGGAGATGCTGAGGTACACACCCAGCTAAGGGATAGACCCTGATGAATACCTCAGGCTTTCGGTACTAGTTTTGCAAGAGTTTACTATTGGGGGAAGCCGAGTAAAAGGTACACAAGATCCCTTTACACTATTTCTTACAACCGCTCATGAATCCACAATTATCTCAAATGGAAAGTTTAATTTCCAAAAACAAAGGCAAAAAGAAATGTTCTCAGAAAAGGCAAAGCTGAGAAAAATTGAGCAAATTGATCATTAGCCCTTCTGCAGTATAAAATACACAAAAGGAAGTTATTTGAACTAAAGCTGAACCCAGTGGAACTACAAAGTACAAAAAGGGTAATTCCAGAAACCATAAATATTTTGTGTAAATATTAAACACATTTTAAAGCAAGAATAATAGTTTCCAAAATAGCACACGCACACACACGCGGCCACTACCACCACCGCATTCAATCTATAACACAGTAATTCCACTTTTCAGCATGCGCCTAAAGAAACACATCCACATACGTACAAAAAAGGAGGCAGGCGCAAAGGTAATTTATTGCAGCTTTGTTAGTAATAGCAACAAATTTAAAACAGTATGGCTATCCATCAATAGGCAATGGCGAAACAAATTGTTACATATATACAATGAAAAACTATGGTTTAGAAAAGAGTGGGATTATACAGCATCTAATTGTGCTAACATGGAAAAAGTTTCTAAAAAGCAAGAAATAAAAATATATATAATAGTATAGTACTGTGTATATAAAATATAATTTTCTAAAATATGTATATATACATAACGCTTTTGAGCACTTATTTTATGCCAGATATCGTTCTAAGTGCTTTACATGAATTGACTCTTTTAACCTTCGTGAAAATAATATGAAATAGTACTATTATTGCCTCCATTTTTGCAGAGGAAGAAACTGAGGCATAGAGTTAAGAGACTTACCCAAATCACTCAGCTGGTAAGTGAAAGGCTGGGATTCAAACTGAAGCAGAGCATCAGGCTTACCCAACCAGGCAGGCCCCAGAGTCTGTGCTCTTAGAATTCTGCTGAATGATCCCTCCAATGACGTCCGTGGGGCTAACAAGAAGCACTCCCAATTTTCAACATTGACTCTCTCTAGAAAAAAAATAGGATCAGTTTGGCAGTATGGAGGAACTTCAGTTTTGCCTGTGTTGTTTGAATGTATAACAAGAACACACACATATATTATTTAGGACTTTAAAAATAAAAATCCAAGTTTAGGAGGACAGTGATGAACCTTAGTAGGAAAAAAAGTTTAAAATGAAGTAAAAAGTAGAAGTTTAATTCAGTAGTGGCCTAATAAGGCCTCTACACAGAAATATATGTCTATATATATCCACATGCAAATAAATTCGTAGGTGAAGCAAAACAGTTATATAGACCAACGGAAAGAACAGAGGCCTCAGAAATAATGCCACATGTCTACAACCATCTGATCTTTGACAAACCTCAGAAAAGCAATAGAGAAAGGATCCCCTATTTAATAAATGGTGTTGGGAGAACTGGCTAGCCATGTGCAGAAAGCTGAAACTGGACCCCTTCCTTACACCTTATACAAAAATTAACTCGAGATGGATTAAAGACTTAGATGTAAGACATAAAATCATAAAAATCCTAAAAACCTAGGCAGTGCCATTCAGGACGTAGGCATGGGGAAAGACTTCATGACTAAAATACAAAAGCAATGGCAACAAAAGCCAAAATTGACAAATGGGATCTAATTAAAGAGCTTCTGTACAGCAAATGAAACTATTATCAGATTAAACAGGTAACCTACAGGATCAGAGAAAATTTTTGCAGTCTATCCATCTGACAAAGAGGTAATACCTAGAATCCACAAGGAACTTAAACAAATTTACAGGAAAAAAAAACCATCAAAAAGTAGGTGAAAGATATGAACAGACACTTCTCAAAAAAAAAAAGACATAGGCAGCCAACAAACATGAAAAAAGCACATCATCACTGGTCATTAGAGAAATGCAAATCAAAACCACAATGAGATACCATCTCACACAGTTAGAATGGCGATCATTAAAAATTTAGGAAACAACAGATGCTGGAGAGGATGTGGAGAAATAGGTATGCTTTCACGCTGTTGGTGGGAGTGTAAATTAGTTCAACCACTGTGGAAGACAGCATGATGAATCCTCAAGGATCTAGAAACAGAAATGCCATTTGACCCAGCAATCCCATTGTTGGGTATATACCCAAAGAATTATAAATCATTCTATAAAGACACATGCACACATATGTTTACTGAAGCACTATTCACAATAGCATAGGCTTGGAACCAACCCAAATGCCCATCAGTGATAGACTGGATAAAGAAAATGTGACACATATACACATGGAACACTATGCAACCATATAAAAGGATGAGTTAATGTCCTTTGTAGGGACATGGATGAAGCTGGAAACCATCATTCTCAGCAAACTAACACAGAAATAGAAAACCAAACACTGCATGTTCTTACTCATAAGTGGAAGCTGAACAATAAGGACACAAGAAGGGGAACATGACACACTGGGGCCTGTTGGGGGTGGGAGGCTAGGGGAGGGATAGCATTAGGAGAAATATTTAATGTAGATGATGGCCTGACGGTGCAGCAAACCACCATGGCCTGTGTATACCTATGTAACAAACTTGCACGTTATGCACATGTACCCCAGAACTTAAAGTATAATTTAAAAAAGAAATCTCCAAACTGTTTGCACAGACTGGCAAATTGGATAAACAGTCAAGACCCATTTGTGTTCTGCATTCAGGAGACCCATCTAACGTGCAAAGACACACATAGGTTCAAAATAAAGAGATGGAGGAAGATTTACCAAACAAATGGAGAGCAAAAACAACAACAACAACAACAACAGGGGTTGCAATCCTAGTCTCTGATAAAACAGACTTTAAACCAACAAAGATCAAAGGGACAAAGAAGGGCATAATGGTAAAGGGATCAATGAAATAAGAAGAGCTAACTATTCTAAATATATATGCACCCAATACAGGAGCACCCAGATTCATAAAGCAAGTTCTTAGAGACCTACAAAGGGACTTAGACTCCCATACAATAATAGTGGGAGACTTTAACACCCCATTGTCAATATTAGGCAGATCAATGAGACAGAAATTTAACAAGGGTATTCAGGACTTGAACTAAGCTCTGGACCAAGTGGACCTAATGGACATCTACAGAACTCTCCACCTTAAATCAACAGAATATATGTATTTCTCAGCACCACATCACACTTATTCCACTTATTCTAAAATTGATCACATAATTGGAACTAAAACACTCCTCAGCAAATGCAAAAGAATGGAAATCATAATAGTCTCTCAGAGCACGGTGCAATCAAATTATAACTCGGGATTAAGAAACTCAAAACTGCACAACTACATCGAAACTGAACAACCTGCTCTTGAATGGCTACTGGGTAAATAATGAAATTAAGACAGAAATAAGCTCTTCGAAACCAATGAGAACAAAGAACATTTCAGTGACACAGCTAACACAGTGTTCAGAGGGAAATTTATAGACTAAATGCCCACAGGAGAAAGCAGGAAAGATCTAAAATTGACACTCTAATGTCACAATTAAAAGAACTAGAGAAGCAAGAACATACAAATTCAAAAGCTACCAGAAGACAAGAAATAACTTAGATGAAAGCAGAACTGAAGGAGATAGAGACACAGAAAACCCTTTAAAAAAAAAAAAAAAAAAAAATCAATGAATCCAGAAGCTGGTTTTTTGAAAAGATTAACAAAATAGACTGCTAGCCAGACTAACAAGAAAAGAGAGAAGAATCAAATAGACACAATAAAAAATGATAAAGGGGATATCACCACTGATCCCACAGAAATAAAAACCACCATCAGAGAATACTATAAACACCTCTATGCAAATAAACTAGAAAATCTAGAAGAAATGGATAAATCCCTGAACACATACACCCTCCCAAGACTAAACCAGGAAGAAGTTGAGTCCCTGAATAGACCAATAACAAAGTTCTGAAACTGAAGCAGTAATTAGTAGCTTACCAACCAAAAAAAAGCCCAGGACCAGACAGGTTCACAGCTGAATTCTACCAGAGGTACAAAGAGAAGCTGGTACCATTCTTTCTCAAAGTATTCCAAACAATAGAAAAAGAGAGGCTCCTCCCCAACTCCTTTTATGAGGCTAGCATCATCCTGACTTAGCAGAGACACAACAAAAAAAGAAAATTTCAGGCCAATATTTCCGATGAACATCGATGTGAAAATCCTCAGTAAAATACTGGCAAACTGAATCCAGCAGCACATCAAAAAGCTTATCCACAACGATCAAGTCAGCTTCATCCCTGGAATGCAAGGCTGTTTCAACATATGCAAATCAATATACATAATTCATCACGTAAATAGAACCAATGACAAAACCCACGTGATGCTCTCAATAGATGCAGAAAAGGCCTTCGATAAAATTCAACAATGCTTCATGCTAAAACACTCTCCATAAACTATTGATGGAATGTATCTCAAAATAATAAGAGCTGTTTATAACAAACCCACAGCCAATATCATACTGAATGGGCTAAAGCCAGAAGCATTCCCTTTGAAAACCGGCACAAGCCAAGGATGCCCTCTCTTACCACTCCTATTCAACATAGTATTGGATGTTCTGGCCAGCGCAATCAGGCATGAGAAAGAAATAAAGGGTATTCAAATAGGAAGAGTAGAGATTTCTTAAAGAACATAAAACAGAACTACCATTCGACCCAGCAATACTATTACTGGGCACATATCCAAAAGAAAATGTACCGTTCTGCCAAAAAGACACATGCACTTGTATGTTCATTGCAGTGCTATTCACCATAGCAAAGACACAGAATCGACCCTGAGTGCCCATCAATGGCGGGCTAGATAAAAAAATGTGGTACATATACACTATGGAATATTATATGGCCATAAATGAGATCACGTCCTTTGCAGCAACATGGATGCAGCTGGAAGCCATTATCCTAAGCAAATTAATGCAGGAACAGAAAACTAAATACCTATCTTCTCACTTATAAGTGTGAGCTAAACGTTGGATACACGTAGACATAAAGATGGCAATAATAGATATTGGTGACTCAGGGTGGGTACGGAAGGTGGGGGCAAAGGCTGAAAAACTACCTGATGAGTACTATGCTCACTACCTGAGTGATGGGATCATTCACCCCCGAACATCAGCATCATGTAATATACCCATGTAACAAGCCCACTTGCACCCTCTGGATCTAAGATTAAAGTTGATATTTTTCAAAAAATAGTTTCTGAAAGTACCACTTACTGCAATAAAACTGTCTCATTGAATGAGAGTTAAAATGTTTACAGAAGTTGAAAAGTCACAAGACAACAGGAATGCGGTTGAGGAACAAGCCAAAAATCTTAAAAATATTTTCATATTTATGAATTTGGGGAAGCACATGGGTCTCAGACTGTATCTTTTGGGTATGTCAAGAATTTGTTGTATTTATACATACACGAACCCAGCAAATAAGTGATTGATTCAATTGTTCCTTGCAATAGACACATTATTAAAACCATTCTGTCCCCAATTAAGTTATTACTTTACCTAGAATATACCACTTGCTGAATCACTTTGTACTCAAAAAGGAATTAAACAGGCTTCTACTTAACTTGAACCATATCTAGGACTTAGAAATTCAAGCTGAGCTCCAGTGGCTGAACTAGATGGCCGGCTGCAGAAGTGAGTTGCCCAGTCAACCATGCATAACCAGTGAGTGTGAAAGGGACAATGTAAAAGGCAGACAGCGTCCCTGCTCAGTGAGAGAGGATGCCTGGGAAGTCCCTGATGAGTTAACTAATGGAGGCAGAAGATCCCTGGAAGGGCTTCATCAGCTCCACCTGCCATAGGCCTTCCCTGGAAGTCAAACAGTCAAAGCAAATCAGAGGAGCCAATCAGCCCTGGCGTGGAATCCCCAGAGAGCACGGTCAGCCAGCTGGCTCAAGGTCCTGGGTTGCCGAGGGTGGTGTGGAGCTGGAAGTTTCTCACTCGGAGCTCAGCTCCAGCAGGCAAAGCTTGGATCAAAGACAGACAGCTGGAAAGCACAGAACAATCGCATCAAAGAATCTTAGGGCTGAATCAGACCTTCAGAAGTCATTTAACTCTTCCCTGCAGCCCTCACGGATATAGGGTGACCTCTCCCCTCCCCTTTTAAAACTATTACTATATTATTTTAAATGAAATATTCTACAACCTTTCTGTGTCAGAAAGTCCTTCCTGAGCCCTATCCCAGGTTCTGCTTGGGATATTTTGAAACTTTTGCTATCTCAAAAGGAGTTAGAAATGAAATACGAGACCCCCAAAAAGATATGGAAAAGCTTCCTTGGGCTAAAAAGATTCATAGCCATTTTAAGAAACTACATACAAAATTCTGTACTTACAGAACAGACCAGTTGTGGGACAAGGGGTAGGTAGAGAAGGGAAGACAAGTTTCAATGTTACGAAAAGAAGTTATTCAAAATGGAATAATTGCATAATTTTTAAGGTGCGTTATTATGATCTATTTAAGTGATTATGGAATAGCAGCTGCTTTATAGAACATTTTACTAGGCCAATTGAAAGAAATTTCCCACTGCCCACTGTATATCTGTAAATCATGAAAGGGTATAAATTAATAGGTTTAATACTCCTCAATCCACCCAGCTAGGACCTGAGGATTACTGGGACCTTCATGTCGCAGATAGGAGTAGGGCATAAGTCAGAATAGTGGGCCTAGTTAGGGAGACAAGCAGTCAGAAGAAAAGTGACAAATGAAGCTATGATCAGGGCAGACATCAGAACCAAAAACATCCGGTTGCCAAACAGGTAGCATCATTATGCCTCCTGGAAGGTTTATCCAGAATGAAGCAGGATGCAGCCAGGGGCTGGTCAGACTGTATCGTTTGTGTATGTCGACTTTCTGTTGTATTAAAGTATATATGAATACATATAAATATGTTAATACAAGGACCCAGGGTTCAACCTCCTCAACTAAACAGCAAGCCAGGCCTCCAGACCAAAGGAGACCAAGTCAGCAGCCCAGTTCAGCCCAGTTCAGAACTGGGCCTGTGTTATTCAAGGGTCAACTGCATTCAGGTTTAGTCCCAGCTTTACCACCAACTCATTAGGCAAACTTCTGTGGTTTCTCCCCATCCTCAGTCTTTCAGTTACTTACCCGTAAAACAAGAGGGATTAACTTGGTCAGTGACTTTCGACTTTTTACAATTACCCCAAAGTGCTTACCATTTCTACAAGCCGCTTCCTGAGTTCCCACACCTCCAGCCTCCAACCACGCTAATTGCTTTTCACGATCTCCGGCTCACTATTCTGGTGCTCACCTGTCCTGGCCCTTAGCACAAGGTACTCTCCCTGCCTAGAACACCCTCCCTCCAAATCTCTTGAACAACTCACACCTGTTTTCCAGGGTTCACCCTCTTCAACTAGACAGCGAGCCAGGCCTCCAGACCAAAGAAGACCAAGGCAGCAGCCCAGCAAGAAGAGATGTTGTGGGGGGCATACTCCATGGCAAATTTTGAGCACAAAGCTAATCCCCGACCCCATGCGCTGATAGGAATGAGGCACCGTTGATACACAAAGCCTCGCTCCTCATTGGCTGTGGGTCTCTGATGGCACAGGCTGGGTTCACGGAAGCAGGTGTAGCAGTTGTAAGGGCATGAGGGACTATGAAACTTTAAAGAGAAACACTGGATTTCTAAAATAGGTTATCCCACAAATGAGGTGGGGAGAGTGGTGAGGAACGGACTCCCAAGTATGTTCAGGCAGGAGAGTTTCATGGATGTTTGTCATAATTTTCTGGTCTATACTGTTTTAAATATCTGTAATATTTCTTGGTAAATATAAATCATCAATCAAAACAAAAGACAATGAGAAAAACATTCTGAATTCCTTCTTACTGTTAATCAATTTCTGTCTCCTTGATCTCCTTTGTAGCATATATTCCATGACTTCCTCCTTAAAAACTGGTTTTAATCAAGGTTCTTTCCTGGGCCCTTCTTCCCACTTAATCGATACTCTGAGTAATCTCATTCCAAGATTTCCTTCACCTATATGTAAAGGACACCTAAATTTTATATTTCTCACCTGGCCACGGCTCTCATGCTAGAATCCCAACCACTCAACTGCTTGACATCTCAGGAGAGACTATAGTACCTGAAATTCCCTACGTCCAGACAGAACTCAGTACCTGTCCCCTACATCTAGCCTTCTTTTGTTTCCTACCTTGGTAGCTAGCATCACCAACCCAACAAGTTGCTCAAACAAGAAACGCAGGCACTGTCCTGACGTTTCCTTCCTTCTACAAATCCAGTCACCAAGTTCTGTCAAGTTCACTTTTTTATGTTCTTACATTGATTTATCCTATTTCCACTATGAATTTCCTGGTTGCAGTCCCCGCCATTCCTCATCTAAATCACCAGCACTCTCCCTCCACCTCCTTGCGGGAAAGGGATGGAGGGCAGCCAGCACTCAATTTCCTTTGAAGTTCGAATTAGGAGCTTTCCTGTCACCTCCATACTTCTCTGTCACTCTGAGTTCCCCACAAATTTTCAAGATTCTAGGAGGAATAAAATTTGCCTTTCTCCCCTCAAATTCAACGCCCACATGGGAGTCAGATCAGATTAACTAGCTCCTAGTGGCTTGGAAGCTCCCTGAGGCACCTGTTGAAAAACACTCCAAGGCACTGAAGTAATCAGACAAGTGTTGCCAGTTAACTCAGGTCCCTCGACAAAGGATAAACCTGTCCCAGTCTGGCCAAAGTAGATGGGTCCCCGCCAAAGCTGACCTAGCTCTGCCAAGTACTTTTAATAGTCACAATGTGATTTGCCTAGCGCAAGGCTAAGAGACACCAACAACCAGAGGGCATGCCTCTGAAGACACCCATCTCCATCAGCTGGAATGTGGAAACTGAGTTAAGTGCAGTTCTGATTAGCAAGCCAGTGGTTTGTTTTCTCTAAATCTCCTAAGAAGTTTTTTCTTTCAGAAAAATCATGCACACATACCAAAAAAAAAAAAAAAAAAAAAGGAAGAGAATTAGAAAAGTCAGAATACGTTTTTGTCTACATACATTCCAGGGAAAAGAAATTTTAAAAATATGTTTCTCAAGATTGTCTAGACACATTTTTGTGATTATGCCTGTGTGTGCATAATGCCTTCCAGGTATAAATTTAGATTAAAAAAATTAATTCAAACATGTTAAATTGCATGAGAGGTTAATTCCCTTATTTGGAACACAAAAACGTACAATTTTATTAATAGAAAATTAGTTACTGGCCCGGCACGGTGGCTCAAGCCTGTAATCCCAGCACTTTGGGAGGCCGAGGCGGGTGGATCACGAGGTCAAGAAATCGAGACCATCCTGGTCAACATGGTGAAACCCCGTTTCTACTAAAAATACAAAAAATTAGCTGGGCATGGTGGTGCGTGCCTGTAATCCCAGCTACTCAGGAGGCTGAGGCAGGAGAATTGCCTGAACCCAGGAGGTAGAGGTTGCGGTGAGCCGAGATCATGCCATTGCACTCCAGCCTGGGTAACAAGAGTGAAACTCCATCTCAAAAAAAAAAAACAAAAAAAAGAAAATTAGTTACTTCAGTTACTTATCTGTAAAATGAGAGGGATTGACTTGTTCAGCGACTTTCAACCTTTTACAGTTACCCCAAAGCGCTTACCATTTCTCCAAACCTCTTCCTGAGCTCCCACGCCTCCAACATCTCCTCCTGCACCTCCAGCCTCTGACTGAGCTCCAACCACACTAATTGCTTTTCACAATCTCGGGCTCACTATTCTGTGCTCACCTGTCCTGGCCCTTAGCACGAGGTACTCTCGCTGCCTAGAACACCCTCCCTCCAAATCTCCTGAACAACTCCCACCTGTTTTTCAACTTCTCCTCTCCTTAAAGGCTCTCCTGTGCCCCCAAGACATCTGCATTTGGTGTCCCCACGAGGCAATCCTGGAACAGCCCACTCCTCTCCCATCACAACTCCTACCACATTCACATATCATAAGTGTCTGTGGGCCTGTCTTTCTCATATGCCTGTAAGCCCCATCGGCTCCACGATGACTTCAGAGTTGTTTCCCCCGACCCTGGCATAGTGCCTGATACATAGGAGATATTAAATAATTATTTATTGAATAAGTGAATCATTGGTAAATTCCCTCTCCTTACAGGAGTGGAAACACATCAAGATACTGGAGTATACTCAGGTGCTTTCAGTGGCTGAGAATAACAAGGTAAAATGACCAGGAGATGAAACGATGGGAGGGCAGCCAGCTCAGTGATACCATACATGGATTACCTTTGTCGGATGCTCCCACCCAAACTGATTTCCCCTCCACACCAGCGTGTTAAGGGTGCTCTCCTCACTAGTAATCCATGGACAGATTGGAAATGCTAACACTATTCACCCAAGCAAAGCAGAACCGGCCAGGTAAATCTGTCCTGTACAAATCATACAAGGCATTCCAAAGCCAAGTAGAAATGAATATTGGATTAGCCCTCACTCATGCAGATAATTGAGAGTTAGTCCAGTTTGGGGTTTGTTTGCTCGTGTGCTTTTAAATCCTGGTCATGGGATCCCGCCAGCCTGGGGGGAGGGTGGGGCCAGCAGCATAGGACAGGGCTGAGCCTGCTATGGAAGAGGTCTCTGTGCTGTGGAAGCGGGGCAGGGGACAGGGCTGGCCACAGCCTCTGCTGGGCTCTGGGATCTGCTGTATTGGGGATCCATGAGAAACGAATGCTGTACCAAGTTCTTTCATCATTTCTCTGGACCTAGAGAAAATGCAGGGAGAAAAGACTTAACAGCCATTTTATCTAGGTGCTGGAAGCTCACACCAAGAAGCAGTAAGAATTTGAATAATAAGCACATCGTCCTCAGAAAAGAAGAAAAGGGACAAGTAACCCACCCACCCGTGGATGCCAAGTCACAAAATTTAATTAGGAAGATAAGAAATGGGAGAGGGCGAGATAGGGTTGATGTTCCTTTTTTTTTCTCTCTAGTTATGAGCTCCGGGAGAGGAGAAATAATTTAAGCACAGAATTAACATCTTCTAATAATCTTAGACAAAGCCCGAGTCTGTTTTGCTTTGGTTTGTAAATTAGCTCATGATTAAAGTGTCTCTTCAGCCAGGCGCCATTGTCTTCCCCGGCCTGTTTGCTGAATGCAGCCTGACCTAAACGCCCTTGTAGCTCAAGTACAGGATTCGAAAGCGCGAGGGAACGATCATTACAAAGTGAAGTATTTGCAGTTTTACTGCAAAATCAATGAACTTTTCAAGTGATTTTTATCATATTTTGCAGCTGTTCTGTTGGCTCTTGAGTGGGCTATCACTCTGTCGGTCCCGGTGTTTTTAAAGAGACTTGTTCATCTAGAAGCCTCGCCTTCTCCTGGGAGCAGCTAATGCTGCCCTGGCTGGAGCACCAGGCTGCGGAGAGGGGCTTTCCTGGGGATGGTGAGAGTGAAGGCGAACATCCCATTCGGGACTCCCCTGACCTTCACCTTTCAGCCTTCGGGGCAGTTCTGGGGCTGGGTTCTTGCCCCAGTTCAGGTTTCCCTGATTCACGTTAGAGAGAAACTCCAGGAAAGCTGATCTGTGGCTTCCAATATCACAAGCTAATGAGAATGGAAAGTACTTTAGAGATCAACTAGCCTTCATGTTGCTGATAGAAGCTGAGCCTCATGGAGATGACCAAATGCATTCCAGAGTACCTGACACTCTAGAAAAACAGGCCTTAACGTCAGTGCAGACTCAGGGTCCACGCAACCTCCCCCACATCCACTGTGTGAGAGCCTAGGAAACAAGGCAGCTGAGGTCAGCTTCTGTAAGAAGACAGAGAGGAGAAAGGGGAATCCCTGTTCCATGCAGTCTTCTGTCAACTGGGCCAATGGACTAAACCACGTCCTTCAGGCCTGGAATAAGTTGAGCTTGAAGACTCTGAGGAAGTAAAATATACCAGGAATCTTTGCTTAAAACCTATTTGGTTCATTTTCTCATATTCACTGAGAATCCAGGTGACCCACATAAAATACTAAAGCTTCCATGCATAGGTTTCCTTAAAATGACTCTAAAATGGACCTATTTCAGAACATTAAATAACACTATATTTAGTTATAATACTGAATTAGTGAGAAATGTAGAAATGTGACAGCTGTTCTCTCCTCCCTTATGGATTCTGAATTCAGTGGGCTATCACCCCATTAGAAGAATCAGAATGGGGGGTTAGATTTAACCCATGGGAGTGCTCTTTTGAATGTGAATTAGGTAAGTGTTTTTTCCAATAAACTTGTCCAAGATAATCTGATGGTTGTGATCAACAGCCAGTTAATCAACACATATTTCTTTTTTTTTTTTTTGAAACAGAGTCTCCCTCTGTTACCCAGCCTGGAGTACAATGGCATGATCTCAGTTCACTGTAACCTCCGCCTCCCAGGTTCAAGTGATTCTCCTGCCTCGGCCTCCTCAGTAGCTGGGATTACAGGCATGCACTACCATTCCTGGCTAATTTTGTATTTTTAGTAGAGGACGGGGTTTCACCATGTTGGCCAGGCTGGTCTCAAACCCCTGACCTCAAGTGATCCACCCGCCTTGGCCTCCCAAAGTTCTGGGATTACAGGCATGATGACACATATTTCTGAAGCACTTGCTGTGTGCTTATCCCAGAGATAAGTTCTATGGGTTCCACAAAATAAGGATAAAATTCAGCTCCTGACTGCAGGAGACAAAGGACCAAGCTCCATGGCACTTACTCTAAGAGGAACCTTGACTGGTATCTCAAGATGGATCAGCTTTAGACAAATGGAGAGAGGAGGAGGACAAGTCACCACATGGTATCCACACAAGAAAGAGTGAGGTCGGTGCAGGTAAGAGTAAGAGCATTCCACTTGGATTAGTTCAAAGATTTGCCTGAATTAGAGTTTTCATTCACCCTGATCGTGCTAATTTTGGGGTGAATCAGGAAAGGCATTTAACATTGTTATCCACAATAAAAGTATCTACTAACTTAGCTTATTGCCAGTCTTTGATGAAACCTGCTAGCTTTGAGAAGATGCAATAGCAAACCAGGGAACACTTACTAGGGATTAGCTGATTGCTAGGGAAGAAAAAAAAGTTGACCACAGTCATTGTGAACATGTATTGCGTTCCTTCTACATACGAGGTGCTGTCCTGAGTACTTAACCTTCTTTAAGTAGGTTCTCAGTTAATCCTGGCAACCACCTCATAAGGCAAATACTATCATCAGCTCTATTTTGCAAAGCGGAAGCTGAGTCACAGAGAGGTTAAGTAGCTGCAAACATGAAGGCAACTACTTCCTGTTCTCCCACTGAACTGGGGGCAACAGAGGGGAAACAGGTCTCCATAGGAGAGAAGAGCAGGGAAATGGGTGTTGCATGCACAAAAAAATCAGCTTTTACATAAAGCCTGGAATAATTTCTGAAGAATAGGAGGTGAAGAGCTATCTCTAATAAAAATTACTGTTGCCCACAAAACACTCTTCTGAGAGCCAGCAACATCACCATGGGTGGAATGGAACGCAGCTATGAAGGCTGACCTCCTCCAGGGAGAGATGGTGCACGAAGCAAACATTGCTGATGGAGGCGGGAGACAGAGCTGTCAGAAACCCAGAATGCAAAGAAAGTGGGGCAATAAGCAGGAACCAACTTAGTGGTTGTTACAGACTGAATTGTGTCCTGTAAAAATTCATATGTTGGAGTCCCAAGACCCAACGACTAGATTTGAAGATAGGGCTGTTAAAGAGGTAATTAAGGTTGAATGAGGTCACAAGGGTGGGACCTTAATCCAATGGGACCGGTGTCCTTCTAAAAAGAGGCAGAGACCCTAGGAACACACACAGAGAGAAAGGGAAGGCCGTGTGAGGACACGGGAGCCTTTGCAAGCCACGGAGAGAGGACTCAGGGGAACCCAAACCTGCGAACACCTTGATCGTCGACTTCTAGCCTCTGGAACTGTGAGAAAATCAATGTGAGTTGTTTAAGCCACCCTGTGGTCTTTCACTGTGGCAGCCCTCACAGATTAACACAATAGCATATTGAGATTTTGTGGGAAGATACTACATCGATCTCTAAGTGGGTATTGGGCTTGGTGGGGCACGTCCCAGAGCCTAAAACAACTCCATTGAAGAACCTCAAACAACTCCACCGTGGCACAGCAGAGGCAAAGGCCTCCATTTCCCTGCAGAAACTCTGGCCTGAAGGCTGATTTAAAAGTTTCCAGTCACACAGCAAAGATCCTATGAGGAAAGCCTCACAGAGAGAGAAGATGACAAATTACAAAGGACATCTGTGATGGTTTATATAAGGAAACTGCTTCCAATATCATCCAATCACCAAGACTTCCCGAGTTGAGGCCACTGGGATTTCTATAGGGAGCCTTAGCCCAAAACACAGCAGCAATGAACCCTGGGGGTCAGGGACAAAAAATCAATACACGCACTGCCTTTGAAAGCTCAAGATGTTCTATAAAAGCTTTGAGCAAGGACAAGAAAAAATAGAGTTCCTTTAGCTCTAGAGATTTTTTTTCTTTTTTTTTTTTTTTTTTGTAACAGATTGCCTGTCTGCTCCAAGAGATGGAGATTGAAAAGTCTTATTCTCTGTGTGAGGGATCAGAGAAAACCTTGAAAATCTCACTCTCCTGGAGGCTTCACACAGGGTCTCAAGAAGAAGCGGGACTGTGTGAGACTCATGCTCTGGTTTGCGTGGATGTCGGTGGCACAGGGCTCCCCACCGGTGCTGGGACCGGGTCTTTGAAGTCAGCAGAGCTGCCCTTGTTACGAAGACCCGCCCAGGCCTGAGGCTCCGTTTCTGGACACAGTAATTTGAGGGAAAATAAAATGAGGTCTATATGTCTTGGGGGTTTGGGTCTAATTGCAGAATGCTTAAACTTGCATGAATCATCCAGGGGTGTGAAAAACACACAGACTCCCAACACCCACCAGAGACTCCGCTTCCGTCCACCATCTAGACTGTTTTTCAAACTGTCTCTACTGAAAGGGCAGTTTTCATTTATTTTCACTCTACCACAAATAGTTTCTTTTTTTTTTTTTTTTCTTCTTTTTTTGACAGAGTCTCACTCTGTCACCCAGGCTAGAGTGCAGTGGTGTGATCATAGAGCCTCTGGGCTCCAGCAATCCTCCCGCCTCAGCCTCCCAAGTAGCTGGGACTACAGGCACATGCCACCACACCTGGCTAATTTTTTAATTTTTATTTTGTAGAAATGGGGGTCTCACTATATTATCTAGGCAGGTCTCAAACTCCTGGCCTCAAGCAATCCTCCTCCTGCCTCAGCTTCCCAGAGTTTTGGGATTACAGGCATGAGCCCCCATGCCCAGCATGGATAATTTCAAAAATATAATACAGATGCATTTATCGAAAAATTAAATTATTTAAAAAAACACATAGTTGCTGATTTTTTCAACTGTTAGATTCAAAGGATGTAAAATTACTCTGTCAATTGTTATAAAACTTTCTAAATGCTAACTTTCAGTTTCTGTTTTTATCTTCCTGAGAATTGGCCATAAACAGCCTAGGAACAGGCAGGTGTAAGTCTAGGAATCACATTCAGAGATTGTCCTAAAGTACGGCCCACCCCACCCGAGCCCCAGTGATTTGGATGGAGTTCTTCAGGAACTAGGCTTCAAGAAACATTCAGCTAATCCCATGTCATGCAGTACAGTAGCCACTAGCCATATGCAGTTATGGAGGAGTTGAAATGTAGCCAGTCCAAATGGTGCTATGCCATGAGCGTAACATATGTGCTGGGAAAATCATGTAAAATGTCTGCTTCGTAATTTTTATATTAATTACGTGTTGAAACAATATTTTGGGGATTGTTATCTGTTTCTTTTTTTAATATGCTACTAGAAAGTTTTAAGTTACGTATGAAACTGGCATTATAGGCCGATGCAGTAGCTTGCACCTGTAATTTCAGCACTTTGGGTGACTAAGACATGAGGAGGCTGATTTGTGAGGATCACTCGAGACCAGGAGTTTGAGACCACTGGGTAACAAAGAAAAATCCCCATCTTTACAAAAAAACAGTTCAAAATTTGCCAAATGTGGTAGCAGCACCTGTTGTCCCAGCTACTTAGGAGGCTGAGGTAGAGGATTGCTTGAGCTGAGGAGTTACAGGCTGCAGTGAGCTGTGATCGTACCACTGCACTCCAACTTGGGCAACAGAGTGAGACTCTGTCAAAAAAAAAAAAAATACTGGCATCATATGTGTATTGCACAGCCCTGACCTAAGCCATGCTTCAAAGGACTTTGTTTTCACTTATGCATTCATTTCTTGACATACATTGAGCATTTATTCTGAGCTATGTACAAATCACTGCTTACCCTCCAGGAGCCTACTGCTGCTGTGTTCCCGTAGTTTAAATCCTGCTTTCATAGCAAACAAACATCCCCTTAGATGTGCTGTATCTGAGTGGCAAATACCTAGGAAAGAAACACAAGGCTTTTGTTGAATCAGTAGCAGACCAAAAAACAAGACAAAATAAAAATCACAGCAGTAGTAATAATGAATCAGTGCTTACCATATGCCAGCCACTACACAGTATCTGACTATATCCTCGTAACCTTCCTGGACAGAGTGAAGCGGTTGGGCTTAGGTGTCAACATGGCAAGGCTACAGGACCCAGTTATTTAATCAAACGGTCATCTAGGTATTGCTGGGAAGGTGTTCTGTGGTTATGGTTTACATATACTATCAGCTGACTTTAAGTAAAGATTATCCTCAGTGATGAAGATGGCCTCATCTAATCCTTGAAAGTCTTAAGAGTAAAACTGAGGCTTCACACAGAAGAAGAAATTCTACCTCAAGACTGCTGCATCAGCTCCTGCCTGAGATGCTAGCTGGCTTGCCCTGTAGATTTTGGACTTGCCAGCTCCCACCATTGCATGAGCCAATCCCTTAAAAATAAATCAAGAATCTCCCATCTGTCATCTAGGGTCCATACACTTTTATTTAAATAACTCCATGAGGAGTTAAATAAAATGGGTAGAAGAGAGAAGTCTGGGGTGTGGGCAAGGCTTGCCTGGATGTAGAAAACAAGCTAGTCATTTGCAGGTTTCATTTGCAGTGGTGGATACCCTCATGGGGAAGACATGAGGAATGACCGTGGCTGGAAGCCGGAGTGGAAAGTCGTGCAGGCCCTTGAAGCCCAAACTCCAAAGTTTGGACCGATACTCATTTCAACAGCACGATCCTCTCCAGAAGGCTCCAAGAGGCAGCACGGTCTGGGAGATAAAGCTCGGGTTTGGAAGCAGAAGACCTAGACTGCGTTCGTGCCACCACTGACTCACCCTGTGCCCGCCAAGGGTGGGAGGAGGCGTGGGGGTGGAAGGCCCGGCTCCCTCCGTGCACAGGGCTTCTCAGTCTGTAGAATGGAGATAACATCTCCCATTAGGAAACGCTTGGGACGGCTTTGTGCACCGTGAATGCGAGGGGTACCTGGTACTTGGAGCCAGAAGCTGGCCACTTAGCAGTCAGCCTGCAGCAAAATTCTACCTTCTGTTGTGCTCCAGTCCCCATTTCCCAGGAGAAAGTGTGGGCCACAATGACAAGGGTGTGGCTTCCTCAGCAACTTCAGATTACTGTTTTGTTGTGTTTTGTTTTCTCATTAAAGCACAGCCTAGGCTGTTCCTGCGCTCCCGCGTCTGTCCCTCCAGAGATGCAGGCGGCTTGACCCTGCGGTGTGCTTCCTGCACTTTAAGTCCCCTGCTCTTCCCTCTGCTTAGACTTCCTGAATTTCATCAGTTTCTCCCTGGACTGCTTTCCCCAGCTGCTGAAAAGATAAATAAGGTGAGAATGTCACTTCTGTAAAGAAAAACATACACAGTTTTGGGCAGATTTAAAATGATGAGCTTTGGGAGTATTGATGAAAATTCTGGTTCTTAAAAATAAAGCCACCGTATAACCCAGCAACTCCATTCCTAGGTGTATATCCAAGAGAAACAAAATATATGTCTACACAAAGACTTGTACATGAATATTCCCAGAAGCATTAGAAACAACCCCAACATCCACTAACCGATGAGTGGAGAAATAAAATGTGATATGTCCATAGAATGTAATGTTACTCAGCCATAAAAAGAATGTAGTTCTGATGCATGAGTCAACATGAATGAACCCTGGAAACATCATGCTAAGTCGAACAAGCCAGATACAAAAAGCCACATGTTGTATGATTATGAATTCTCCAGAACAGGCAAACATTATAGAGTCAAAGTGGATTTGTGGTTTGCCAAGGACTGGAGGAAAAGAAGATAGGGACATTGGGGATGATGGCGGCTAAATGGTAAAATGGTATGGGTTTTTTGTTTTTTGTTTTTTTTTTGAGATAATGAAAATGTTCTAAAATGGATTGTGGTGATGGATGTGTTACTGTGAATAAACAAAAAGTTATTGAATTGTGCCCTGTAAATGGCTGAATTTTATGGTATGTGGATTATATCTCAGAGCAGTTTAAAAGGAAATAGGTATGAGAGTCCAGTCTACCAACCTTGTGGTTTGTTTTGTTTTTTGTTTTGTTTTGTTTTGTTTTGTTTTGTTTTGTTTTTGTGTGTGTGTGTGTGTGTATGTGTTTTTTAAAGACATAATCTCACTCTTGTTGCCCAGGCTAGAGTGCAGTGGTGCAATCTGGGCTCACTGCAACCTCTGCCTCCCGGGTTCAAGTGATTCTCCTGCCTCAGCCTCCTGAGTAGCTGGGATTACCACCATACCCAGCCAGTTTTGTATTTTTGGTAGAGACGGGGTACTAGCCTGACCAACCTCATTTTTAAAATCTTACCCATTTGATTGATACTCATGCCAAAAACTAAAGAGACATTATTGCTAAAGCTTTTGCACCTCAGGCATATGCAGTTCTGAAATGCTGCTCACATAGAGGAGACTCCAGTTTAGCCCAGGGAACAGTAATGTAAAAACCAGCTTAACTGGGTCCATTGTACCCCACCTCAGAAAAGGAATATCCCAAGGAGAGTGTTATGAGTTGAGTTGTGTCCACCCTCTACCTGCCACAAACATGCTGGAATCCTAACCCCCAGCACCTGTGAATGTGACAGAGGGAATCAAGTCAGATGAAGTCATCAGGGTGGGTCTAATCCAATATGACTGGTGTCTTTATAAAAAGGGGACATTTGGATACAGACAGACATGCACAGAGGGAGAATGCCACATAAAGATTGGAATTATGCTCCCATAGCCAAGGAATGACAAAGATTGCCAGCAAATCACCAGAAGCTAGGAGAGAGGCGTGAGAAGATTCTCCCTTGCAGCCCTCAGGAGGAACTGCCCTGCTGGCTCCTTGATCTTGGACTTCTGGCACCAGAACTGCAAGACAATGCCCTTCTGTTGTTTAAGCCGCTGCTCTGAGGTACTTTGCTATGGCAGCTCAAAAGGCAAAGGCAAAGCAACAAAAACTTTTTTTTTTTTTTTTTGAGATGGGGTTTTACTCTGGTTGCCCAGGCTGGAGTGCAAGTGGTGTGACCTCACTGCAGCTTTCAGGTGATCCTCCCACCCAGCCTCCCGAGTAGCTGGGACTACAGGCGTGA